>NC_091472.1:10888983-11188983 GCF_036971445.1 Narcine bancroftii
AAGTGGGAGAATCACAGGTTCCAGTTAAAATTCTTAGAGACACTGGGGCTGCTCAGTCATTGTTCTTGGAAAGTATTTTAAGTCTGGATCAAAGGACTGACACAGGGGAGACACTTTGATTAAAGGGGTTGGAGGTGTGGTAGAGTCAATATTTCTTCACAATACTATGGTCAATTCAGAATTATTTAAAGGACCTGTTGTAGTAGGAGTAATTTCAAAGTTATCTGTGCAGGGGGTGTCATTTTTATTAGGGAATGATTTGGCAGAGGATAAAGATCAGCCTGGTAAGGATGAGGTTGAAAAGGATTGTGAGATATATCCTGTATGTGCTGTAACAAGTTCTGTGACTAAGAAAGTGATGAGAGCTGAGGAAAATCCAGTTGATAGAGACTTGCCAAGGGCTTCTGAAATAGTTTTGAAAGAGCAGGGTAATTTTGAGAGTAAATATTTTTCTTTGTCAGTGAAAACGTTAATTCAGCAACAGAAAAAAGAAATAGATCTTGTTGTCTTATGGAATAAAGCATAAGTGAACAGGAGAATAAAGAAATGATTTAGGGATATTACTTAAAAAGGTGAATTGTTGATGAGAAAATGGAGACGTCTTGATATTCCAGCTAATGAAGAGTGGGGGGGCGGGTGTGTAATTCATCAGGTGGTTCTTCCTTGAAATAACCAGAATGAAATATTTAATCTAGACCACAGTACACCTTTGGGTGGTCATCTTGGTGTAAGGAAAACCATGGATAAGATTTTGAGACCATTTTTCTGGCCTGGTTTGAGTAAGGATGTTGCAAATTGGTGCCAGACATGTCATTTTTGTCATGTTGTGGGGAAACCTAAGCAGGGTCTCCAGTGGATCTATTGTAACCTATTCCTGTTGTTGAGGAACCTTTCACGAGGGTTATTGTGGATGGTGTAGGTCCCCTGCCTAAAACTATGTCTGGGAATCAGTACTTATTATGTGTACAGCATCAAGATTTCCAGAGGCTAGACCATTAAGGAATATTAAAGCCACAATTGTGGTAAAGATTCTGGAAAGGTTTTTCACCTTTTTTGGATTACCGAGAGTGATTCAGAGTCGTCAAAGATATATCTTTATGTCTGGGTTGTTTCAGCAGATAATTTATGAGTTGGAAATAAAACAGATCACTTTATCTGCGTGCCATCCTGAAACTGAGGGAAGTTTGGAAAGGTTTCATTCCACTCTTCAAAATATGATGAGGATTTATTGTCTGGAGAATGGAAGGGATTGGGATGAAGGTTTTCCTTTCTTGTTATTTGCAGCAAGGGAAGTTGTGCAGGATTCATTAGGTTTCAGCCCTTTTGAAATTGTGTTTGGACATCAGGTTAGAGGCCCTTTAATGTTGATAAAAGAACAATGGGTTCATGAGGATGTGCAGTTGGTCTTGCTGGATTATGTCTCTAAATTTAACGATAGGTGACAAAAAGTGTGGACTTTGGCTCAAGAGAATTTAGAAATGGCTCAGGGTAAAAGGAAGCGTTTATTTGACAGGAAAGGTCAAGTGAGGAATTTTAGGACAGGAAGTAAAGTTTTGATTTTGTTTCCACACATGACAATCCTTTGAGAGCAGGATTAGTTATATCGAAACTGAATGATGTTAACTATGGTACTAACACTCCAGATCGAAGGAATAAAACTCAGGTTTGTCACATAAATATGGTGAAACCTTATGATGAGGGTAAAGGTAGTGGAGAATAATCTGTATCAGAGGTGTTAGTTGTTGAAGGGTTGAGGAAGTCATGGATCCTAGAATTATGGAAACAGAATCTTGTGAGGGTAACCTTAAAGAAACCATGGTTCCTGTGTGCCTGTCTAACTCAACAATTTTGGAAACTTTGGAGGAAATGTTAGGTCATCTTAAGTCAGAACAGATGCAGTTGAAAGAATTAATTTTGAAATACACAAATTTATTACCTCGGGTTCCAAAAAGAACGTCAGTGATTTATCACGATGTGGATGTGGGAGAAGCAAATCCCATAAAACAACACCCATACAGAATAAACATTTAGTAGAGTAAAATCATGGATCAGGAGGTAAAACATATGTTGAGAAATGATAATATTAGACCTTGGAACTCAGATTGGAGTTCTTGTATTCTGGTGGTGAAACCAGATGGAACTGTAATGTTCTGTGCCGATTACAGGAAGGTTAATGAAATAACTAAAACAGAAGCTTATCCTATTGTGAGAATAGATGACTGTATTGATATAATTGGGAAAGCTAAATTTCTTACGAAGTTGGATATGTTGAGGGGAAACTGGTGTGTGCCTTTAACTGAGAGTGGAAGGAATATTTCAGCTTTGGTTACTCATTCCAGTTTATACGAGTATAATATGTTACCTTTGGGCAAGAAAAATGCCCCTGCAACGTTCCAGAGGATGATTAATTTGGTTATCCAAGGGTTAACTCATACAGATGGTTATATTGACGACTTGGTCACAAAAAGTGACACATGGGAAGAACATGTAAGGGAATTGAACAAAATGTTTGCAAGATTACCCAAAGCAAATTTAACTATTAATTTAGCAGATGTCAATTTGCAAATGCCACTGTAACATACTTGGGTCATGGAGTTGGTCATGGCAACGTTGCACCTATTCAAGCTCAGGTGAATGCAATTTCTGAGTTGCTTATTCCCAATTGCAAGAAGGCAGTGCAAAGGTTTTCAGGAATGTCGGGATATTATAGGAAATTTTGCTGAGGTTGCTCTTCCTTTAACCAATCCTTTGAAGGAAGGTGAGAAATTTGTGTGAACTAAAGTTTGTCAGACAGCTTTAGAAAATTTAAAGGAGATGCTATATCATTGCCCTGTGTTAAAATCTCCTTAAGCAGTGGATGCTTGTGAGGGAACAGCAGGTGCAGTTTTATTGCAAAAACATAATGAAATTGACCATCCAGCTGCCGACTTTTCAAAAAATTCAATGTTCATCAAAGGAACTTTTCATTATTGAAAAAGAACTGTTGTCTCTCATATTTGCTCTGCAGAATTTTGCTGTACATCTCGGCATCTCTCATGGACCAATTGTGATATTTACTGACCACAATCGTCTGGTGTTTTTAAATAAAATGAAGAATAAAAACAGATTGTTAAACTGGAATTTAATATTACAAGTATATAATCTGCAAATTAATTATATCAGTTACAAATAATGTGATTACAGATTGTTTGTCAATATTTTAAAATTCATCATGTGTAAAAATACTTGCAGCTTTTTCACTTCACTATAACGTTATATATTGTTATCTCTTTAGTCATCTTAAGGGCAGTTTGGTTATAACTGAATTTAAAGTCAAAAGTTAAAATTACTTTTAAAGGGGAAGGTGTGACAGAGTATATGGAAAAGTTTTTGGGAGATAAATTGGGAAAGGTTTGTGAGAGTAGGTCACATGCAAACACTTTAAAAGAGACCTGATTTGAGGTACTGAAGCTCTGCTTATGTTAGACATAGTGGCTTCTTTCAGTTCTTTGCAAGAGCTTTGAAGGGTGCTCAAGGGACTTCACTAATGGATTGTTGTTTACCAAAGTAACAGGTGAAAGGGATGGTTGGAGCCGCATATTGTCTGCAGGAGAGCTTGCTGTTGTATTTTCATCATGTGGATTTGCAAGCAGAGAGAGTCAGAGGTTTTCTCTCAGTGTGTGTGTGTATGTGTGTGTGTGTGAGAGAGAGAGAGAGAGAGACACACACACACACACACACACACACACACACACGCACCCACCCACCACACACACACACACGCACCCACCCACCACACACACACACACACACACACACACACACACACACACACACACACACACAGATAACTTGAAAGTGTTTCAGACAGCAAGACCAGCTGGGAACTTGAACTGGACAAACTGGCAAGAAGTCTCAGTGTGGAAGAGAAACAGAAAGAAACTCTGTGGTGACCTGAAAGGAAAAGGTTATCATCTGGAGGACCCTGAGGGGGCAAGTTTCTTCAGCAAGACACTGATCTATCTGACTCTGGTAAACATACAATGATGTCATCTGCGAATAGGCTGATATTGTATTCATTCTCTTATTCCTTTTATCATAGTTTCCTTCCTTACCAGCTCCAGCAGTGGTTCTCTAGTTAAGGTGAACAGTGAGGGGGACAATGGGCATCCCTGTCTAGTTGACCTGTTCAATTTGAAGTGATCTGACATATATCCATTTATTGCTACCTTTGCTAATGGTCCATTATATAGTGCTCTAATCCAATTAATGATTTTTTACAGTAGTTTAAATTTCTGTAGCACTTTAAACAAATCATTCCATTCTACCCTGTCAAAGGTTTTCTGTGCATCAAGCGTAACAGCCGCCATTGGCATTTTATTCATTGGTGTTGCATGGTTTAAATTAATAAGTTTACAAACATTATCTGCTGCTCATTTTTTTGAACAAATCCAGTTTGATCCTCCTATCTCAAAATCGGTGCACAGTCAGTCAGTCTGTTTGCTAATAGTATGGCTATTAAATTGTAATCTGCATTTAAAATGGATCTTGGTCTGTGTGATGCTGCCGACAGCAAGACCTCTCGCATTTTTGGAATTACTGTAATTATTGCTGTTTTACATGATTCGGGTAAGATTTGGGTCTCTTCCACCTGCTTCATTACTTCTAGGAGGGGTGGGATTAATAGGTGCTTAAAGACTTTAATGAACTCTATAGGATATCCATCCTCACCTGGTGTTATAGTGTTTGGTATTTTCATTAATATATCCTCTACTTCATTCTTAAAGGGTTTTGTCAGTTTGTTTTGATCTTCTACTTGTAGTTGTGGCAGTTCGATATTAGATGAAAACTCGTCAATTTTATCATTCTTTCCTGTATTTTTGATTTGATACCATTGCTTATAGAATTTAAAAAAAATTTTTTAATATTTGATGGGTTGTACGTGATCTGTTAATCATCTTTTCTTCTCGCTAGTAATGTTCTTTTCCTTGCTCTGTTTTAAGTTGCAAGCCAATATTTTGTGGGTTTCTCTCCCAATTCGTAATATCTTTGCTTTATTTTCATAATGTATTTCTCCATTTTATATGTTTCTAGTGTTTTGTATTTTAGTTATTTTTCTCTGCCAATTCTCCCTTTTTCTCTTTGTTGTCACTTTTCACGAATTTCTTTTCTATAATTTCTATCTCTTTTTCCAACTATTCTACTTCCCAGTTATATTCTTTTTAATTTTGATTGTATGGTAACTATTTGTCCTCCAATAAAGACCTTCATTGCATCCCATAGTATGAACTTATCTCTTACTGATTCTGTATTTATCTCGAAATATATTTTAGTTTGGTATTCAATATATTCCCTGAAATCTTGTCCTTTTACAGTATAAGGTTTAGCCTCCATCTATATGTTTTTGGTTGGACATCCGCTAATTCAATTGTTATTAACAAGGGTGAGTGATTAGATAATAGTCTTGCTTTGTATTCGGTCTTTTGAACTCTTCCTTGGATCTGAGGCGACATCAAAAACATATCTATCCTTGAGTAGGTCTTATGTCTATTCGAGTGATATGAGTACTCTCTTTCTTTTGGATGTTGCCTCCTCCATATATCAATTAATTTCATATCCCGCTTTGATTTTAGCATAAATTTGGTTACTTTATTCTTTTTGTTAATTGTCTTCCCAGTTTTGTATATCATTGGGTCCAGGTTGAAGTTGAACTCCTCCCCCCCCACCCCCCCCACCCCCATGCTAGAAGATATGTCCCTGTGTATTGTTAGGTCTGCTTTGTTCATGAATGAGTGAGTCAGACACCAGACTGAGTCGAAATCAAGGTTCTTTGTTCTTTATTGCCGGATTGTAACACTTGCAACTAACAGTGTTAGTTGGAGAAGGCGCATTCTGCCGTTATCAGCAAGTGGTGTTTTTTTATACCTCAGGATACGTACTTAGTAAATTATCATACCATGACATTGTCCAATGAATAAACTGTTGCTATCCTTCTCTGTTAGCCTGCTGCACATCATTCTTGTTAGTGCAAAACTTATCTTGAGTGGACAAGGTCACATCTGCATTCTGTTACTCCTTAGTACTGGGTGACTCCTTCTCCGGTCCCATCTCATGATGTTTTTGCCTTACAATCCCTCCTTTGTCCTCTTTAGAGGACAATCTTGCCCTGACTATGCTACCACCACGTTACATTAGTTCGCCTACTATTGCCAAGCTCTAAACGGGTTCTGTTCACGGGGTTGTTCGGTTGGTGGGCGAGGGCTCCCCCCAACCCTCCTTTGCGTATACCCCCCATCCATTTCCCCGATCCCATTGCCCGTTTACAAGTTTCATTCCCATTTGCCCCCAAGCAAATAACTAGCTAACCCCCCAAATATTAGTAAGTACCCAAGTTAACATATGGTCTACAATCTATTTCATAATATTTGTTCTACAATCTATTTTATAATGTTTGTGTTACAATCAATGTTATAATATTTGTGTTACAATCTATTTCATAAACCCTCCTCCCCGTCACATTCTCCATCAGACTCCAGATCGATCTCAGCAACTTTTGACGCCTCCTGTGATGTGAGATAGTCCCGCTCCGCAGCCTGCATAGCTTGATATTTCCGAGGCAGCTCATCGTGGTTGGCAAAGGCTCTCTCAATGGTCCTCATGACCAGCGTTCGAATGCATGGAATACAACAACAGCCACAAGTGATAAAAATCGAGACAGAAATGAACAATCCTAGGAAAAGTTGTCCTAACATTGTGCCCCATCTCCCAACACTCCATGTAACCAGGACAAAACAGGGTTAGAGACTCCAGATTGGGCTTTTAATTCCTTCGCCAATGCCTTAAGTTTTGTCAGCCCCTTAGTGAGTGACCCATCTGGCCCTGTGTTATTAGAGATAGAAGTGCAGCATAGATCGAACTGGAAGGTGCTATCCTTGTCTTTATCTATCTTCAGAATAACTTTTTCCCCACATGGATCCGAACTACTCTGTTGGCTTGTTTGGCAACCCATCAACAGGAATGCCCATAGGGCCCTCGGCATTGTCCACATTTGTGGACTCAGATCAGAAAGATATTTGTCTGAGTCCCCGTGATCAATATTTTCTCCTTTTATGGGTCGGTCTCTTTCTACTTTCTCATTCACTACCCGGTCCCATGCTTCAATATTCAGTCTGATAAATTTCCCTCCCTCCGAGATGGAATATCCCAGGATTTCTGTCTGTATTCACACCCCATCGCTTCCTTTACCATCGGACCCAACTGTCGGGCGTGGTGATCTTTGGCAATTCCCAAGGTTACATGTGGCACACTTTCAGCTCCTAAGCAGAACCACTCCATTTGTTCTTCTGTCATGACAACCATAGCAGCTATTCCCTCCTTACCCACAAAGATAAATGGACAATGTATCATTTCTGTCTTCCCTTCTTTTAGTTGGAGGGTTACCAAGGCGTCCAAACTATAGGGTGTAGGGAATGTTTCCCTAAGTGCTTCCCAAAATCTATTTCGAAGTGGGTCAAATTCTATTTCATCCCCCAATTTACTACTTCTAAGGATTCTCTCTATTTGCTTCAGGGCCCCTTCTGCCTTTATTTTTATCATGATAGTTCTGACATCTGCGAGTGCAAATTGTTCTTGACAAGTTTCGCGCTCAAAACAAGAGATCCATGGACCAGCCCCATTACTCAAGTTCCTTTTCTGCGTCTCTAAGTCTTTTTCTATTTTCTTGGATCCCGCGGGGGTCTCGACATCCATTACTCCCCCTTCTATTTTTAGTAAAGGGGCCTGTACCTTGTCTGACGTGTCCCTATTCCCGATGTTCCTGTCATGTCCCAGTGTTTCAATATCTGGATATAAGGGACGTGACTCCTGGATCCCGTCTGGGGTGTCAGGGGTACCTTGTGACTCCACATATGCATAGGGCCGGGGTCTACAAGCTATTTCTACAGGGGCCATAATAGGTGGGCTATCAGGGAGACCAAATTCTTCGAATATAGCTAGGACATTGCGGTACTGCATCTCCTTGTCTCTCATCTTTTTTTGTGCAGACTCTCGATTAAAGATTTTCTTTTCTATGTCCTGTTTGTATAATTGTATAAGACTCACTTATAAATGATTTATTGTCAGAGTACATACATGACATCACATACATCCAGAGACTATGAGAGAGAGAGAGAGAGAGAGAGAGAGAGAGGGAGAGAGAGAGCATAGCGAGAGAAAGAGATAGAGAGGCAGATACACAGAGCACGAGAGATAGAGAGAGAAAATGCCTTGCACTGGCCCCACTGGGAGAAAAGTCTTCAGATTAACACTTTCGTTTCATGGTTACACCTTTAAAAGGTTCTCGTCCTGTGATCACTGGTCTGGATCAGATTGGGTCTCCCACCACTGGGAACCATCACTCCTTCCTTCCCTCCCACCTCGAGTGAGCTAAACGTCAGCCCACAATGTCTGACCTGATCCCACAATGGTGGGGGTGCGGGAAAGAGGGAGGGAGAGAGGATAAAACAGGATCCCATTTGATGCGGAGCTGGAATTGTGGGCACAAAATTAAAACCAAATTGTATTTCTCTGCCTTGCCCCACCTGGGGATTTCAGGGCAGCACCGCCACAGATTGGGATTGGGAGGGGGAGTGGGTGAGAGAGGAGGGGGGGAGAAGAGAGAGAGGGGGAGAGAAGAGAGAGGGGGAGGGGAAAGGAGGGAGGGAGAGAGCAAACCCGGACACTTCGTGGCTGGAAACTGGAAACAGGCACTTTTCCTTTCCCTTCTGTGTTTTGTTTCTTCCAGCTTATCTAAGACCCTACGCTTTAGAATTTTGTTTCCCTCACCTGTCAGGAACATCTCAGCGCTCCCGGGTAACCACCCCATCTTCCTCCAGCGATCTCCACATTTTCGGAGAATTTTTTGTTTCTCCAATGCTACATTACTGGTATTTCGCTTCCCTAACTCCTGATTAATTTCCCTAATAACTTGGTCAAAGGTCTTAGCAGACAATTGTGCAGCCATTGCTGCAGGGTCGCTTCCTAATACCTCTTTTAATTTAGGTTCTTGTCCGTTTAGGGGATCTATGTTAACGAAAATCGCTTTTAAAAATGTCTCTTTGCAGGCCGGATGAAAAAAATTTTTTAGTGAAACACTCTCTAAGTCTGGTCCTCCGGTGGACCTCAGACTGTCCTGTACACTCTGATTGCTCGTCTTCCACTCTCTGTTTTCCCAAAGAGGTCTGAAAGTTAAATTACAACTAGGAAACCAAATTTTTTGGGCTATATTTTTTTCCAGTTTCCCTGTACCAATCTATGAATTTACGTAACTTTATCTCCTTGGTGATGCTGGGAATACCCTCATTTAACTTATCAAAAATACTTCGAATAAACCGGGTGTCTCTTAAGATTCTGTCAACTTTTTCATTGATATCTCCTACCTGATCCAGACACAACTTTTGCAGCCTTTCGTCGTCGTCCTTGTACACCAGGCAGGCGTCCCTGAGTACTCTTTTTGTCGTCTCAAGGTCTCTAATGTCCGCTGTGATATTCCACCACGGCGAATTGGGGAAATAAATTCTTAAGTTTTCATGTACAAACATTATCATACCTACCGGACATTTATAAGTGAGTCTTTATATACAATTGAGACCAATAAGCCTGAACCTTCGTTTTCTTTCAAAGCCCAACCTTCACGTGGGAGATTTCTCCTCTTAACCAGTTTAGGGCAGAAAACTCAGGTCCCCAATTGTTCATAGACCACCTTCTCACTCTATTGGACTTTGCAACGACACAATAAAGACTTTTTAAACTCTAGTAGTTTGTCGGCGAAGCACTTATCAAATGTCATTCAACCACCTTAAGGACTTTTCTTCTCGCTGTAACCACTTACGTGTTACAATCCTGGCAGTTGACGACCTTCAATTAGGGTCGTCTAATTTGTCCGATCTCCAGTTCTTACTGACAATCATAAAGATTTTAAAAGAGAGAATTTTGTTAAAACAGGCTTCTCTGGACCTTTTTATCAGCCGGCTGAGATGATTGTCAAGAAAAACAGAAACCGTCGTCCAGTGTCCACTCACCCATCACGTCGGGGTCACCAAATTGTTAGGTCTGCTTTGTTCATGAATGAGTGAGTCAAACACCAGACTGAGTCAAAATCAAGGTTCTTTGTTCTTTATTGCCGGATTGTAACACTTGCAACTAGCAGTGTTAGTTGGAGAAGGCGCATTCTGCCGTTATCAGCAAGTGGTGTTTTTTTATACCTCAGGATACGTACTTAGTAAATTATCATACCATGACATTGTCCAATGAATAAACTGTTGCTATCCTTCTCTGTTAGCCTGCTGCACATCATTCTTGTTAGTGCAAAGCTTATCTTGAGTGGACAAGGTCACATCTGCATTCTGTTACTCCTTAGTACTGGGTGACTCCTTCTCCGGTCCCATCTCATGATGTTTTTACCTTACAGTATCCACTATCTTTAGGAAGATATCCTGCCTGAATTCCTGATCCTCTTCGTTAGGTGCATGAATATTGAGCAAATTCCAAAATTCGGAGTAAATCTGGCACTTCCTCATTACATACCTGCCCGCTGGATCTGTTATTCCATCCTTTATATTAATTGGCAAATTCCTGTTAACTAGTACAGCTCTTCCCCTGGCTTTTGCATTGTATGATGATGCCACTACATGACCTACCCAGACTCTCCTCAATTTACTGTGTTCTATCTCAGTTAATTGTGTTTCTTGCACAAATGCTGTCTATTCTCTCCTTTTTGAATGATGTCAGTAACCTTTTCCTTTCAATATGGTTGTGTATTCCATTAACATTTAAGGTCATATAATCCAATGCACCCAACTTATCGCTCCATTTTCAATTCTCTCTCGCCTCTTTGGCCTCTCCATCTCCTTTTTTCCGGTATTGCTCTTTGAATTATCCTTGCTCGTCTCAGTGCTCAACGACACGACTAAAAAACAAAATACCCCAGAATCCCCAATGAAAACTAACACAAAATATACTCCTAGCCAAAGTAAGTAACATTAACCCCTCCCCCTCCCCTGTATTGGGTTGTCTTTGACTCCTTGCCAGTTAACAACAGCTCCCTTTTCCACGTGGTTTGCGATAATAACCGCAAGCATCTACAGATTTTGCAGTGCAGTCCTTCCCCCTTCCCCAGCCCTCCCCAGAGAAAAACTTAACATTTTTCGATAAATATAACAAAGCTCCTTCTTTTTTCTTTTTCCCCTTATCTTTTTCAACCTCTGTATTCACATTATCATCTTTACAACTTATCTCTATGCATTGTCTGGGCAGTCTTTCTTAAAACTCCTCGTCTCATCTCGTTGACTGTATGACAATCATTCTGCAAATTTTTAGCCTTCTTTCGGATCTGAGAAGAGTCTGTTCTGCTCCCCAGGGATGAATACTTTTAGAACTGCTGGATGTCGCAGCACAAAATTTAGCCTTTTTTCCACAATACCGCTTTTGCCAAGTTACACATTCAACTGGCTCAACCATGTCCCTCCTGTACGCTTTCTTGTTACCATTTCTGATTCTCCCAACAATTGTGGAGATGTCAGCTAACATGAAGATAACAATGGAATTGTGCCTCACAGCACAGTCTTGGGTATATAATGAGTAGAGCAATGGGCTAAACACATCCTTGGAGTGCGTCGGAGTTGAGAATCAGTGGGGAGGAGACTTCATTTCCAATTTGTACTAGCTGTGGTCTTCCGATAAGAAAGTCAAGGATCCAGTTGCTGAGTGGGTTACAGAGGGCGAGAGTTTGTAGCTCCTTGACCAGCACTGAGGGAATAATGGTATTGAAGGACAAGCTACAGTTGATGAAGAGAAGCTTTAGTTTCAGGGTCAATCTGATACCTCATCCAATAACTGTCATTTTTGGATCAACAGAGACAACCAATTTGAATTTAACTATGTCTCAATGCTACGTGGTCTCTTTTGCCTCCCTTGTTGCGAGACGTTCAATGTTGATGAGCTGGAAAGGTGCTGTTCCTCCTTCAAATACTCAATGTCTATCCGATATGTTGGCGTACCTATCTTTGAATTATAAAATTAGGTGTTGCTCACCTGTATCGCATTTAAACTTTCTATGTTTATGAGGCCTTTTATTCATTATTTTCATCACTTATAAGATCACTTGGAACTTGTTTTGTGAGTTTGTGTTTTCCTTTAATGCTAGTGCAGTTATATGTACTAACAGGAGAACCTCAGAAGGGAAGGAGAAGGACGTTGGACGATAGTATAATGTTTACTTTTTAAAATCTTTCTCCATTAGCCTAATGTTCTAATTGTTTAAGCGTTTCCCACCTTTATTTCTGTTTAAATGTTATGATACTATAGATATACGTAATAGATTGATTTTTATTATACAACTGATTTTTATCTGCATATTCCTTTTTATATATTGCCATTGATTAAAGGTGTCTATTTGTTTCCTGTTTTCCTGAAGGACAATGAAAACATTGAAAAAGAATCAAAAGAAGAATGATCCTCCTGCCGGATGTGCAATAGTCCTCCTACCAGATGAGCAAAGGGCCTCCTGCTGTACTCGCTTCTTTGTTACATATGTTTTGGTCTCTTTCCACTTTTTGTGCAGATATCTTTCCTACATTTTCAGATTCAGAATCAACTTATTGTCCAGAACAAGTCATGAAATTCTATGATTTGGGGCAGCATCACAGTGGAAACATTCACGTTATAACCATCGACAACATTACTCTAAAAAGTCAAGAGAATAATGCAGAAAAAAGCAGGGCATAGGCTTTGACTCATTGAATATTGAAAGATCTGATGGAATCGTGGAAGAGGCTGTCCTTGGGGCATTGGCTGCTCGTCCTTGGGCTCCAGTACCTTTTCCCCAATGGTAGCAGAGTGAAGAGGTTATGGGCTGGTTGGTGGGGGTTTTTGATGATAGAGAATTCTTTTTTAAGATAATGTTTATGTTTTTGATGGAGGGAATTCTGTTGCCTGTGGTATCGCAGGTTGAATTAACCACCCACTTGATTTATCCTTTTCCTGAGAGTTGGCGCTTCCATTCAAGGAAGTTAAGGCAAACAGCCAGAATGTTCTCCACAGTGTACTTGTGGAGGGTAACGAGTGTCTTCGATGACATTCCAAATTTCGTCAGACTCCTCAAACATTGTAGACACTAGCGAGCCTTCTTTGTGAATGTATCAACATGGAGGGTCCAGGACAGATCTTAGAAGATGTTAACACTCGGGGATTTGAGGTTCGTGAAGACCTGCACTCCTGAGCCCTCCATGAAAACTAGGTCATGTTCTGCTGAGTTTTACCAGAAGTCCGAAATCGTCTCCTTTGTTTTGGTGACATGTAACGAAAGGTTGTTGATGTTAAGCATTCAACCAGTTGATCCATGTCCCTCCTGTACGCTTCCTCATTACCATTTGTGATTCTCCCAACAATTGCAGAGTTATCTACATTACCATGTAGATAATAATGGAATTGTGCCTCACCACATGGTCATGGATTTATAATGAGTAGAGCAGTCGGCTAAGCACACATCCATCGAGTGGTGTTAATAATCAGTGGGGAGGAGACCTTGTTTCCAATTCATACTGACTGTGGTCTTCAGATGAGAATGTCAAGGATCCATTGGCAGAGTGGATAACAGAGGTCAAGAGTTTGTAGCTTCTTGACCAGCACTGAGGGAATAGTGGTATTTAAGGACAAGCTGCAGTTGATGAAGAGCAGCTTTTAGTTCTCAGTGTCTATCTGATACCTTATCCATTCATTGGAATTTTTTTGATCAACTGAGACAACCTATTGAATTTAACTACGACTCAATCCCATGTGGTCTCTTTGTCCCCCTTGTTGCTAAATGTTGAATGTTGATGAAATGAAAAGATGGTGTGCCTCCTTCAAATACTCACTGTCTATCTGATATTGTAATATGCCTAACTTTGTAGAGAATCAGATGTTCTTCCACTGTGTCACATTTAAACTTTCTATTTTTATGGGGTCCTTTTATTCATTGTTTGTGCAACTTCTAAGATCACTTGGACCCTGCTTTGTGAATTTCTGTTTTCTTTCAATGCTCGTTCAATTGCATGTATTAACAGGAGAATCTCCAGAAGGGAAGGAGAAGGAATTTGGAGTTTAGTAAAATGTTTACTTTTTAAAATGTTTTCAATTAACCCTATGTTATAAATTTTAACCATTTCCCACCTTTATTTCTTTTTGCATGTTCTGATATTGTGGTTATATATAATAGATTGATTTTTATTATACAACTGTGTTTTTTTATCTGCATATTCTTTGTTATATATTACCATTGATTTTATTTGTTTCCTGTTTCTGTAAAGGCCGATGAAAATATTTCAAAAGAAACATAAAATGAATGAGCCTCCTGCTGGATGTGAAATGGGCCTCCTAACGATAAAGGTACTTTGTTAAATGTGCTTTTGTCTCATTCTTCTCTCTCCATTTTTGTCAAGATAACTCTCATATGTTATCAGATTCAGAATCAGAATTTATTGTTAAGGACACGTCATGAAATTCTGTGATTTGGGGCAAACATTCATGTTATAACCATCCTACAACATTACTATAAAAAGTAAGTGCACAAAAAAGCAAGGTCATGTCTTTGGCTCATTGATTATTGAAGGATCTGATGGAGATTATTGAAGAATCTGATGGAATCGGAGAAGAAGCTGTCCTTGTGGCATTGTCTGATCGTCCGTTGGCTCTACTGCCTTTTCTCTAATGGTAGCAGAGTGAAGAGGTTATGATCTGGGTATTGGGGATTCTTGATGATGGAGGCTTCTTTTTTGAAGGCAAAGCCCCATGTTGACATTCACGATGGAGTGAATTTTGTTGCTTGTGGCGTCGCAGGCTGAGTTAACCACCAATGAGAGTTTACCCTTATCCTGAGATCTGTGCCTACAAACCAGACAGTGATGTAACCACCCAGTATGCTCTCCATAGTCCACCTCTGGAGGTTAACATGCAACTTCGATGAGATACTGAATATCCTAACCCACCTCACAAAGTATTGCCTCTAGAGAACTTTTTGAATGCATCAACATGGAGGTTCCCGGACAGACCTTCAGAGATGTTAACACCGAGGAATTTGAAGTTCTTGATAATCCCCACTCCTGAGCCCTCCATAAGAACCGAGTTGTGTTCTGCTGACCTCACCCTGAAGTCCCTAATCATGTCCATTGTTTTGGTGATATTGATTGAAAGTTTGCTGTTGTTTCTCAATAATCGAGCCGATCTATGTCCCTCCTGTACACTTCATCATTTCATTTGTTACTTTGCCGATAATTGTGGTGTCATCGGCAAACATGTAGATAGCAATGGAATTGTGCATCGCCACACGGTCAGGGGTTTATAATGGGTAGAGCAGTGGGCTAAGCACACGTACTTAGAGTGCACCTGTGTTGATAATCAGTGGGGAGGAGACTTGGTTCCCAATTCATACTGACTGTGGTCTTCCGAAGAGAATGTCACGGATCAGATTGCAGAGTGGGGTAGAGAGGGCTAGAGTTTCTGCTTTTTGACCAACACTAAGGGAATAATGGTATTTTAGGACAAGATACAGTGGATACCTAATCCTATAATTGCCATTTTTGGATCAACAGAGACAACCTATTTGAATTTAACTATGTCTCAATCCCATGTGGTCTTTTTTGCCACCTTGTTGCTAGACTTTCAATGTTGATGAGATGGAAAGATGCTGTCCCTCCTTCCAATACTCAATGGCTATCTGATATGGTGGATGGTGGCATGCCTAACTTCATCTAAAATCAGATGATCTTCCACTGAATCGCATTTAAACTTTCTATATTTCTGGGCTCCTTTTATTCATTATTTTCAGAACTTATAAGATCATTTGGCACTTTGCTTGCTGAGTTGAGGTTCTCATTTAACGCTAGTGAATTTATGTGGACATTCCAGAGAACTTCAGAAGGGAAGGGAATAGAATTTGGAGTATAGTATAATATTTACTTTTTGAAATAGTTTTCAATTCACCATATGTTATTGTTTAAGCGTTTCCCACCTATATTTCTGTTAGCTTGTTATGCCATTGTGGTTATTCACAATAGATTTAATATTGTTATACAACTATTTTTTATCTGCATTTTCCTTTCTATATATTTCCATGGATTAATGTCTTCTATTTGTTTCCTGTTTCTATAAAGGCCAATGAAAATATTGAAAAAGAAACATGAAAAAATGGGCCTCCTGCCAAATGCAAGACTTGGAATAGTCCTCCTGCCGGATGTGCAATGGGCCTCCTTCTAGATGTGGAATGGACTACCTTCTGGATGTGGAATGGGCTTCCTGCCGGATGTGGTATGAACTTCCTACTGGAAGTGGAATGGAACTCCTACCAGATGTGGAATGGACCTGCTGCCAGATGTGGTATGGACCTCCTGCTGGATGTGGAATGGACATCCTGCCAGATATGGAATGGACCTCGTGCTGGATGTGGAATGGACCACCTTCTGGATGTGGAATGGGCTTCCTGCTGGATGTGGATTGGGCCTAATGCTGGATGTGGATTGGGCCTCATGCTGGATGTGGATTGGTCCTCCAGCTGGATGTTTATTGGGGCTCTAGCCAGATGTGGAATGGACCTCGTGCTGGATGTGGAATGGACCACCTTCTGGATGTGGAATGGGCTTCCTGCTGGATGTGGTTTGGGCCTCATGCGGGATGTGGATTGGGCCTCATGCTGGATGTGGATTGGTCCTCCAGCTGGATGTGTAATGGGCCTCAAGCCAGATGTGGAATGGACCTCCTGCTGGATGATATTGCAGGTTGAATTAACCTCCCTTTAGAGTTTATCCTTTTCCTGAGAGGTGGTGCTTCCCTACCAGACCATGATGCAACAACCAGAATGAGTTTCTTCAATGACATACTGAATCTCCACAGACACTTCAAACAGTGTATTCACTGGCGAGCCGTCTTTAGGAATGCATTAATGGAGACTCCAGAACAGATGTTTTGAGCTCTTAACATTCAGGAATTTGAAAATCTGTGCTCCTAAGCCCTTTGTGAGGAATGGGTCATTTTCTGCTGACTTCCGCTTGAAGTCCACAATCTTCTCTTTTGTTTTGTTGACAATAAGGGGAAGGTTGTTGTTGTTACATACACAACATCTATGTCCCACCTGTACACTTTCTCATAAGCATTTGTGATTCTGCAAACAATTGTGGAGTTGTCGGCAAATGTGTAGATCGCAATGGAATTGGGCCTCACAATACAGTCATGTGTTCATAATGAGTAGAGCAATGAGTTAAGCACTCATCCTTGGAATGTACCCGTGTGGTTAATCAGTGGGGTGGAAACATTGTTTCCAATTTGTACTGATTGGTCATCCGATGAGGATATCAAAGATCCAATGGCAGAGGGAGGTACCGAGGGCTAGAGATAGTAGGTTCTTGACCAGCACCGAGGGAATAATGTTATTGAAGCATGAGGTACAGGTGATGAAGAGAAACCTTTAGTTCTCAGTGTCTATATCATACATTATCCATTTATTGGACTTTTTTGGATTAACTGAGAAAATCTATTTGAATTTAACTGTGTCTCAATCCCATGTGGTCTCTTTTGCCGCCTTGTAGCTAGTCTTTCATTGTTGAAGAATTGGAGTATCCTTCAAATACTCAAATGATTATCTGATACGGTGGCGTGCCTAACTTTGTAGAAAATATGATATTCTGCCACTGTATCGCATTTAAACTTTCTATTTTTAAGGCATCCTTTAATTGATTATTTTCGAACTTATTTTATCACTTGGAACTTGCTTTGCGTGTTTGTGGGCTTTTTTTAATGGTGGTGAAACTATACGTACGTACGAGAGAACTTTAGAAGGGAAATGGAAGGTATTTGGAGTATTGTATAATATTTACTTTTTTAATCTATTTACAATTAAGCTTATGTTATCATTGTTTATTTCTGATTGACTGTTATGGTATTATAGTTATACATAATATATTTAGTTTTATTATATAACTGTTTTTTTACCTGCATATTCCTTTTTATATATTACCATTGAATAATGGCTTCTATTTGTTTCCTGCTTCTTGTAAAGCCCTTTGAAAATCTTGAAAAAGAATCATAAAAAGAATGATCCTCCTGCTGGATGTGGAATGGACCTCCTGCCGGATGTGGTATGGACCTCCTGCCGGACGTGGTATGGACCTCCTCCTGGATGTGGTATGGACCTCCTGCCGGATGTGGTATGGACCTCCTGCCGGATGTGGTATGGACCTCCTGCCGGATGTTTTACTGTCCTCCTGCCGGATGTGGTATGGACCTCCTGCCGGACGTGGTACGGACCTCCTGCCGGACGTGGTATGGACCTCCTGCTGGATGTGGTACGGACCTCCTGCCGGATGTGGTATGGACCTCCTGCCGGATGTGGTATGGACCTCCTGCCGGATGTGGTATGGTCCTCCTGCCAGGTGTGGTATGAACCACGTTCTGGATGTGGTACGGACCTCCTGCCGGACGTGGTATGGACCTCCTGCCGGATGTGGTATGGACCTCCTGCCGGATGTGGTATGGACCTCCTGCCAGATGTGGTACGGTCCTCCTGCCGGATGTGGCATGGACCTCCTGCCGGATGTGGTATGGACCTCCTGCCGGATGTGGTATGGACATCTTCCCGGACGTGGTATGGACCTCCTGCCGGATGTGGTATGGACCTCCTGCCGGACGTGGTATGGACCTCCTGCCGGACGTGGTATGGACCTCCTGCCGGACGTGGTATGGACCTCTTGCCGGATGTGGTATGGACCTCCTGCCAGATGTGGTACGGGCCTCCTGCCGGATGTGGAATGGTGCTCGGACTTTATCTACAGAGGAGGTGGAGCAAGGAGAGATCGTTCAGGTTCAATGGTCAAGGGCAAATAAAAAGAGGGTGAGTACATGGGAGAGGCCAGCGATGAGGGGCCCAGTGAGTGAGTGGCACGGAGAAGGAGTGGGGCTTCGAGGCTTTGGCTCAAGAGGCTTCAGCGTGAAGAGGCTGAGGACGAGCAAATCAGGGCTAAGGTAAGACGATCACATTTAATTTAATAGATCTTTTTATTTTTCTCTTGTAAGGTGAGAGAAGAAAGAGTCAGGATGAATGTGAAGGCTTTTGCTGCTCACAGTGTCAGATGTGGGAAGTCATGGACTCTTCTAGTCTCCCGGACATCCACGTCTGCACTACATCAAGAAGTCTCCATTTCCTCATTGACAAATCACCTTTTAAAAAGGAAAAACTAGACATTTCTCTAATCTCCTGTTCAGTTACTGCTTTGTCTTCTAAGTCAACATGACTTGTATCTGCTCTCTGCTGGCAAATTAACTCTTTCCTTGACAAAGAGAAATCCTTACTCTCACAATTACCTTTCTCTTTCAAAACCATTTCAGAAGCACCTGGCAAATCTCTGTCAACTGGATCTTCTTCATCTCTCAATCATTTCTTAGACATGGACCTTGTTACTGTACATGCCAGATATATCTCACAATTCTCTTCCACCTCTTCTTTCCTAGGCCTGCTTGTTAATCTTAAAACTGACCCAACTCTATCTTCTATTAGCCTAATCAGGCCCTAATAAAATTGAGACTCCCTGCATGGGGAACTTTGGGATTACTCCTACCACAACAGGTCCTTTAACTAACTCTGAATTTAGCACTATTTTGTGGAGAGATATTGACTCCACCTCACCTCCAACACCTTTAATCGCTCCGCTGTGTCAGTTCTTTGATCAAGAGATAAAATCCCTTGTTCTAGCAATGATTGTGTTCAACCAGTATCCCTAAGAATTTTAACTTCTACCTGTGCTTCTCCCTCCTTTACTGAAACAAAAAGTTTTAAAACATCCATGACACCCTTATCAGATTTAGAATCTTTGCTCTCTCTAAATTCAACTGTTTGAATAGATGCTTTCGGTAAACCTTTCTTTTCTCTTTTGCTTTTCAATACTAGACAATTTGCAATAACATGACCAGGATTTTTACACAAATGACATCCAAATCCAGAAGTTCTGTCCTTTCCAACCTTCTCTCCAGACTTAATTTCAGGCTTACTCTCCTGTTCCTTATTAATCCTCTGAACAGGCTTGTCACTCTGCTCAACATTAATTTTCTGAAAATGCCCACCATGTTGACATGTACTTTTATGAATTAATGCAAATTGGTCAGCCATTCGAGCTGCATGTTGCCACGTAGCCACGTCACTCTCATCCAGGTATCATTTCAACTCCCTTGGCCACACCTTTTAATTTCTTCAATAACATCAATTCTCTTAATCCGTCAAAATCATTATTTATTCCTCTTTTTAAAAATTTTTTTTAAATTTTTCACACTATAAACCATACTGACCAAAATAAATACAGACATTTTTTCTCTTGAATATATAGAGTCATTTTCTCCCCTTTTTCCCCCTCCCTTCCCTCCCTCCCTCACCCCCTTCCCATTTATTTAAAGTTCAATCTATAAGATACATTAAACCCGTTAAACAATTGCATCACTTAATAAAAATAAACAGAAATGTTTGTCTTTTACTTTTTTTATACTGTGTCAGTTCATTTCGTTGTCTTCTCCTTCTGTCATTTTCGGTGGTGGAGGTCCGTGGTAGGATTTCTCTATTGTGTTTCATGTATGGTTCCTATATTTGTTTGAATATTGTGATGTAATTTCTTAAATTATATGTTATTTTTTTCTAATGGAATACATTTATTTATTTCTATGTACCATTGTTGTATTCTCAAGTTGTCTTCTAATTTCCACGTTGACATAATACATTTTTTTGCTTCAGCTTAGTTTATCATAATAAATCTTTTTTGTGCTCCATCTAAATCAAGTCCAAATTCTTTATTTCTTATATTACTTAGAAGGAAGATCTCTGGGTTTTTGGTATATTGCTTTTTGTGATTTTATTTAATATCTGGTTTAGATCTTCCCAAAACTTTTCCCCTTTCTCACATGTCCAAATTGCATGTATTGTTCCCATTTCCTTTTTACAGCGAAAACATCTGTCTGATACTGTTGAGTCCCATTTATTTAACTTTTGGGGTGTGATGTATAGCCTGTGTAACCAATTATATTGTATCATGCGTAACCTCGTGTTTATTGTATTTCACATAGTTCTGGAGCATAGCTTTTCCCACGTTTCATTCTTTATCTTTATGTTTAGATCTTGTTCCCATTTTTGTTTAGGTTTACAGTTAGTTTCCTCATTCTCCTTTTCTTGCAGTTTGATGTACATGTTTGTTATAAATTTTTTAATTATCATTGTGTCTGTAATCACATATTCAAAATTGCTTCGTTCTGGTAACCTCAGACTGTTTCCCAATTTGTCCTTCAAGTAGGTTTTCAGTTGGTGGTATGGAAACATTGTATCGTGAGTTATATTATATTTGTCCTTCATTTGTTCAAAAGATAATAATTTATTTCCCGAAAAACAATTTTCTATTCTTTTGATCCCTTTTCTCTCCCATTCTCTGAAGGAAAGGTTATTTATTGTAAAAGGGATTCGTTGATTTTGCGTCAATATTAATTTTGGTAGTTGATCATTTATTTTATTCCTTTCTACGTGAATCTTCTTCCAAATGTTGAGCAGATGGTGCAATACTGGTGAATTCCTATGTTGCACCAATTTCTCATCCCACTTGTATAGTATATGTTCAGGTATCTTCTCCCTTATTTTATCTAGTTCTAATCTGGTCCAATCTGGTTTTTCTCTTGTTTGATAAAAATCTGATAGGTATCTTAATTGTGCTGCTCTATAATAATTCCTAAAGTTTGGTAGTTGTAAACGTCTTTGTTTGTACCATTCTGTTAATTTATTTAGTGCTATCCTCAGTTTCCCCCCTTTCCATAAGAATTTCCTTATTATTTTCTTTTGCTCTTGAAGAATTTCTCTGTTAGGTGATGAAATAGGTATTGTATCCTTGGGAAGATGTTCATTTTAATACAATTTATCCTTCCTATCAGTTTTAGTGGTAAGTCTTTCCAGTGCTCTAAGTCGTCTTGTAATTTTTTCATTAATGGGTGATAATTTAGTTTACATAGATGGCTGAGATTATTATTTAGTTGTATACCTAGGCATTGAATTGCTTGTGTTTGCCATCTAAATGGTTATTCTTTCTTAAACTTTGTGAAATCCGCATTATTCATTGGCATTGCTTCACTTTTATTTGCGTTAATCTTGTACCCCGATACTTCTCCATAATCCTTCAATTTCTTATGAAATTCTTTTATTGATATTTCTGGTTCTGTTAAGTATATTATAACGTCATCTGCAAATAGACTAATTTTATATTCCTTCTCTTTTATTTTTATCCCTCTTATTTTATTTTCTGTCCTTATCACTTACCGGGGCTAGTGGTTCTGTAGCTAACGTGAATGGTGAGGGAGATAGTGGACATCCCTGCCTTGTTGATCTGCTTAAGTTAAATTGTTTTGATATATATCCATTTACTGTCACTTTCGCCATTGGTCCCTTATATAATGCTTTAATCCAATTAATATATTTCTCTGGTAGGTTGAATTTTTGTAGTACTTTGAATAAATAATTCCATTCTACTCTGTCAAAGGCTTTTTCTGCATCTAAAGCAACCGCTACTGTTGGAGTTTTTTTTTCCTTGTACTGCATGGATGAAGTTAATGAATTTAAAGATATTGTCCGTTGTTCATCTTTTTTTAATAAATCCAGTTTGTTCTTGTTTTACTATTTTTGGTACACAGTCAGCCAACCTATTTGCTAATAGTTTAGCTATTATCTTATAATCTGTGTTAAGTAGAGATATTGGTCTATACGATCCTGGTGTTAGTGCATCTTTCCCCGACTTTGGTATTACTGTAATCATATCAGTTTTGCATGAATCTGGTATGTTTTGTGTTTTTTCAATCTGGTTCATTACTTCCAGGAGAAGAGGAATGAATAAGTCTTTAAATGTTTTATAGAATTCTATTGGGAGTCCATCCTCTCCCGGTGTTTTATTGTTCGGTAGTTTTTTTAATATCTCCTTTATTTCTTCTATTTCAAATGGTTATATTAATTTATTTTGCTCCTCTGTTTGTAATTTCGATAGTTCAATTTTAGTTAGAAATTCATCTATTTTGACTTCTTTCCCTTCATTTTCAGTTTGATATAGTTGTTCGTAGAATTCCCTGAAGTTTTTGTTGATCTCCGTTGGGTTATATGTAATTTGTTTGACCTTTTTCCTTGATGCTAATACTGTTCTTTTAGTTTGTTCTGTCTTATGCTGCCATGCTAGTATTTTGTGCATTTTTTCTCCTAGCTCATAATATTTCTGTTTTGTCTTCATTATGTTCTTCTCCACCTTATATGTTTGTAATGTTTCATATTTTATTTTCTTTTCCGTCAATTCTCTTCTTTTAGTTGTATCTTCCTTTATTGCTAATTCTTTTTCTGTATTTGTTATTTTCCTTTCCAACAGTTCAATTTCCTGATTGTAGTCCTTCTTCATCTTAGTTACATAACTTATTATCTGTCCTCTGAAGAACGCTTTCATTGCATCCCACAATATAAATTTATCTTTCACTGATTCTGTATTTATTTCAATGTACATATTAATTTGTCGCTCAATGAATTCTCTAAAATCCTATCTTTTAAGTAGCATGGAGTTTAATCTCCATCTAAACATTCTGGGTGGGATAAATAGCTGGACTTACTGGGGCTCGGTCTGAGAAAGGTTGGAGGAGGCAGTGGGTCAGCGTCTGGTGTCGTGTGAGAGGAGGAGGAGCCAAGAGACAGCATCAGAGAGGTGAGTAGCATAAATAGCTGGACTTACCAGGGCTCGGTGTTAGAAAGGTCAGATTCGGGGTCGGAGGAGGCAGTGAGTCAGCGCCTGGTGTCGTGTGAGAGGAGGAGGAGCCAGGAGAGAGCATCAGAGAGGTGAGTAGCATAAATAGCTGGACTTACCGGGGCTCGGTCTGAGAAAGTTCGGACTAGGGGTCGGAGGAGGCAATGAGTCAGCGCCTGGTGTCGTGTGAGAGGAGGAGGATCCAGGAGACAGCATCAGAGAGGTGAGTAGCATAAATAGCTGGACTTACCGGGGCTCGGTCTTAGAAAGGTCGGAGTCGGGGTTGGAGGAGGCAGTGAGTCAGCGCCTGGGGTCGTGTGAGTGGAGGAGGAGGAGCCAGGAGAGAGCCTCAGAGAGGTGAGTAGCATAAATAGCTGGACTTACCGGGGCTCGGTCTGATAAAGGTCGGACTCGGGGTCGGAGGTGGCAGTAAGTCAGCGCCTGCTGTCGTGTGAGAGGAAGAGGATCCAGGAGAGAGCATCAGAGATGTGAGTAGCATAAATAGCTGGACTTACCAGGGCTCGGTCTGAGAAAGTTTGGACTCGGGGTCGGAGGAGGCAGTGAGTCAGCGCCTGGTGTCCTGTTAGAGGAGGAGGAGCCAGGAGACAGCATCAGAGACGTGAGTAGCATAAATAGCTGGACTTACCCGGGCTCAGTCAGAGAAAGGTCAGACTCGGGATCGGAGGAGGCAGTGAGTCAGCGCCTGGTGTCGTGTGAGAGGAGGAGGATCCAGGAGAGAGCATCAGAGATGTGAGTAGCATAAATAGCTGGACTTACCGGGGCTCAGTCTGAGAAAGGTCAGACTCGGGATCGGAGGAGGCAGTGAGTCAGTGTCTTGTGTCATGTGAGAGGAGTTCATTGGCGTTAATTGGTAAGGGCTAATAAAAGGATTAGAAAGGGAGGGAGTGGTAGGGATGTGGCATGAGCTTCCGGCAGACGTAGTTGAGGCGGGATCATTGGTTACATTTAAGGAAAAACTGGATAGTTACATAGAGAGGAGAGGACTGGAGGGGTATGGACCGGGTGCTGATCAGTGGGACTAGGAGGGTGGGGATTTGTTACGGCATGGACTAGTAGAGCCGAACTGGCCTGTTCTGTGCTGTAAGTGGTTATATGGTTATATGGTTATATATATGGGATTTCCTCTAGCTCTAGCCAATAACAGGGGTGAGTGATCCGATAACAATCTAGCTTTATATTCTGTTTTCTTAACTCTTCCTTGAATGTGGGCTGATAACAGGAATAGGTCTATCCTTGAGTATGTTTTATGTCTACCCAAATAATATGAATATTCCTTTTCCTTTGGTTGTTGTTTCCTCCATATATCCAAAAGTTGCATTTCCTGCATCGATTTAATTATAAATTTGGTTACTTTGTTCTTTCTGTTAGTCTTTTTTTCCAGTTTTATCCATGTTTGAGTCCAAATTAAGGTTAAAATCCCCTCCTATTAGTATGTTCCCTTGTGTGTCTGCTTTCTTCAAAAAAATATCTTGCATAAATTTTTGATCTTCTTCATTAGGTGAATATACATTGAGTAAATTCCAAAACTCCAAATGTATCTGACATTTTATCATTACATATCTCCCTGCTGGATCTATTATTTCCTCTTCTATTTTGATTGGTACATTTTTATTGATTAATATAGCTACTCCTCTGGCTTTTGAATTATCTGATGCTGCTGTTACATGTCCTATCCAATCTCTCTTTAATTTCTTGTGTTCCACTTCAGTTCGATGTGTTTCTTGCACAAATGCTATATCAATTTTTTCTTTCTTCAGTAAATTTAACGGTTTCTTCCTTTTGATTTAGTTATGTATTCCATTAATATTTAAAGTCAACATGGTCATTTCATACTTTGTTTGTCTTTCCTTTCCGTTTCCTCATCACCACCTTCCCTTCTTATCCATTTCTGCTTTCTTTTTTTGAACACATTGTAAGACAACACTTCTAAAACATAAAATATTTCCATTATTCCCACATCTAAAATTCCTTTAACCCGAATAATCCCTCCCTTTTCTGAGTTGCCCTTTGTTCCTTGTTGGGCAACTACATCTCCGCTCTCCATTTGGATTTGCGAACCCGCTCGCAAGCGTCAACTGATTTAACTGTACTGTTATTCTTCCCCACCCAGCACCCCCCAGAAAAGATTTTAATCTTCATATATAACAAAGCTCACTCTCTTAATTCCCTCCTTTCTTCCTTTCTTTCCCTTCTTAGTTCTTACTTATACTTCATTCTTCTTTTTGAGATATAGTTTGTTGTCATTTTTGTTCTTTTTACATCTCTTTATCTCACTGTCTGTTTTGTAGGTGTTCTGCAAATTTTTGTGCTTCTTCCGGATCCGAGAATAGTTTGCTTTGCTGCCCTGGGATAACTATTTTAAGCACCGCTGGATATTTTATCATAAATTTATAACCTTTTTTCCATAGGGTCGATTTTGCTGCGTTAAACTCCTTCCTCTTCTTCAGGAGTTCAAAACTTATGTCTGGATAGAAATTTTTTTTGACCTTTGTATTCCAATGGTTTTTTGTGTTCTCTTATTTTTTTCAGTGTCTTCTCCAATATATTTTCTCTTGTCGTATATCTTAAGAATTTTACAAGAATGGATCTTGGTTTTTGTTGTGGTTGTGGTTTTGGGGCTAATGTTCTATGTGCCCTTTCTATTTCCATTCCTTCCTGTAATTCTGGCCTTCCTAGGACTCTGGGGATCCATTCTTTTATAAATTCTTTCATATTTTTGCCTTCTTCATCTTCCTTCAGGCCCACTATCTTTATATTGTTTCTCCTATTATAGTTTTCCTTTATATCCATCTTCTGAGCTAACAGCGCACTTTTGTTTGGCTCCGTGAGCCATTTTTGTAGTCCTGAGTTCGGGGTTTCCACTGACCTCACTGAGCGGGCTTCTCTCTCCACGGCGGGCCTCCTCGTACAGGTAAGGCCTTCACCTTTCTCTTCCGACGTCTTTCCTTCTTCTTTTCTTCCAGTTGTTTTTGGTTTTTCTTTCTTTGCTGCCATTTTCTCCACACTTTTATTTTTAATTTCTTATGGTTTCTGTGTTTGTAGCTTTGCTTTTTCTTTACCTTTTTAAGTTTTCTGGAGAGGGCTGGTGTTTTCTTCCCGGTCACTATTCCTTCACGTGACTTCCCTCATTATTTATTCCTCTTGAGGCACAATCCATATAAGATTGATTCTATGTTTTTATCAAACTCCTACATTTTTCTCTATCCGCTTCTGAATACATCTTTCTGAACTATATCATAATTTGCCACTTGTTGTACAGTCAAGCTAGAGGATGCAATTTGTGCTTCTCCCTTCAATACAGGTTGGAGCATTAATGTCCACTTCTTTTTAGGTCATTTTGAACTATCAGCGACCTTTTCAAAAACTGAAAATAGGTATCTATCTCTCCCTCATCAAAAGGAGGCACTAGATTTACCTCTCTACTTGGCAAAAACCTCTCCGCAGGAATTACAGCTTCAGCTCTCTTACTTTGCTCCCTATCAATTTTCATCCTCTCAAATTTAATCTGGCTTTCAGCGAACTCGAACTCATATCTCCTCTGTTTTTCAGCTTCCTCTTTTTGACTTTTAGCCTCTTCTCCGCCGTTTAGACTCTTCTATCCTCAATTCCTCCAATTCCAATTGCAACTCACCAGATCTATCCTCTGGAAAACCTTCTAAGTCTTTCTGAACAAATTTATCCTCACTTATACATTATTTCACTATAACCTCTGAATTTGTACTTTCCTCATCCAATGTTTCAATTCAGTCTGTTTTAATGCCTTAGAAATAACCATCAGTCCCTCTTTTCCTTTGCTCCTCAGTTCCGCAAATAATGGTTCTGACAAAATCTTATCAACATCCATTGATGCTGTTTCTCACAATTAACTATTAATCCATAAAACTCTTGTTCAATGGGCTGGACGAGCTCAGATATAATGTTACGAGCCCAAAGGACCCCAAAACCCAGCAGCAATAGACAAGTCGTTACTTAAACAAAAGTTGTTTTTAATTATCTTTAAAAATGAAAACAGAATCAAACTTAAACTTATCTCTATTAACTTAACTAAACCAACTTAACCCCCTTCTAATTCTAAGCACACATGTATGTCATGTGTGTGTAAACTCATGAAAAGTTCTTTTTTTCACAGTTCAATCTCATTTCTCATTCTTCTAAGTACACTGGTTGCAGGCAAATCTTATACTGTGCAGAGACTTTAACAGATAGAAAGTTCACCAGGCTTCAGTGCATGAAAGGTATGTGTTTACCACTCTGGAAGATTCTCATCAGGTTTGCAGAGAGAGATGTGATGTTCCAGGAGTTCCACAACTGAGGTTCCACCATTAGCTGATGAAACTTGCCCCATCTGGATTATCCAGATGCTAACGTCTTTCTTTTAGGCTCCTACAGAATTCCTTTCTGTTTCAATTATTCCAAGAGAAACATCAGAAAGACAGCACATCCAGCCATCTGCCACTCTGGAGTTTCTGTTCCAGTTCCATCCAGCTTCTCCTACTTGTTTCAGATATGACTGTTCACTCTCTCTCTCTCTCTCTCTCTCTCTCTCTCTCTCTCTCTCTCTCTCTCTCTCTCTCTCTCTCTCTCTCCTCTCACTCTCTCTCTCCCTCTCACTCTTTCACTCTCACTCTCACTTGAAAAGACCCCTCCTCTTGCAAATAATAGGAGTTAGTCTTCTGCTAATGCGGCTGGGGTGAGCATGGAATTGGAACACTGTTGTTTTTAGGTAAACAAGATCCCCGGAGTGAGCACTTTGCAGAAAGGTCAGAAGTCTTGTAAAAATATTCAACACTGATGATCGGTCTCCAGTCCATTCATTTCATAACATAACATATAACATAACAATTACAGCACGGAAACAGGCCATTAGGCCCTTCTAGTCCGCACCGAACCAAACACCCCTTTCTAATCCCACCTCCCTGCACAATGCCCATAACCCTCCATCTTCCTCTCATCCATATACCTGTCCAACATTTTCTTAAATAATACAATTGACTCCGCCGCCACTATTTCTCCCGGAAGATCATTCCACACAGCTACCACTCTCTGAGTAAAGAAGTTCCCCCTCATGTTACCTCTAAACCTCTGCCCCTTAATTCTTAACTCATGTCCTCTTGTTTTAATCTTTCCTCCTCTTAACGGAAATAGTCTATCCACATCCACTCTGTCTATCCCTTTCATAATCTTAAATACTTCTATCAAATCCCCTCTCAACCTTCTATGCTCCAAAGAATAAAGACCCAATCTGTCCAATCTCTCCCCATACTCCAGATGCTTAAACCCAGGCAACATTCTGGTAAACCTTCTCTGCACTCTCTCCACTCTGTTTATATCCTTCCTATAATTAGGCGACCAGAACTGCACACAGAACTCCAAATGAGGCCGCACCAACGTCTTATACAATCTCAACATCACCTCCCAACTCCTATATTCCATGCAATGATTGATAAAGGCCAGCATACTAAAAGCCTTCTTCACCACCCTATTCACGTGAGTTTCTACCTTCAGGGAACGATGTACCGTCACTCCTAAATCTTTCTGCTCTTCTGTATTCCTCAATGCTCTCCCATTTACCACGTATGTCCTATTCTGATTCTTCTTACCAAAATGAAGCACCTCACACTTATCAGCATTAAATTCCATCTGCCATTTTTCAGCCCACTTTTCTAAGCAGCCCAAATCCCTCTGCAATCCTTGAAAACCTTCTTCATTATCCACTATTCCACCTATCTTAGTATCGTCTGCATATTTACTAATCCAATTCACCACCCCATCATCTAGATCATTAATGTATATAACGAACAACAATGGGCCCAATACAGATCCTTGAGGCACACCACTGGTCACCGGCCTCCAACCTGACAGACAATTATCCACTACCACTCTCTGGCCTCTCCCTTTCAGCCAATGTTCAATCCATTTGACTATCTCAAAATTTATACCTAAACACTGCACCTTCCTAACTAACCTTCCATGTGGTACCTTATCGAAGGCCTTACTGAAGTCCATATAGACAACATCCACTGCGCTACCCTCATCCACATTCCTAGTCACCTCTTCAAAAAATTCAATCAGATTGGTCAAACATGACCTTCCTCCCACAAATCCATGTTGAGTGCTCCTGATCAGACCCTGTCTATCCAGATGTTTATAAGTACTATCTCTAAGAATTTTCTCCATTAATTTACCTACCACAGACGTCAAACTTACAGGCCGATAGTTGCCAGGCTTCCTCCTTGAACCCTTTTTAAATAACGGAACCACATGCGCAATGCGCCAATCCTCCGGCATTATCCCCATATCTAATGACATTTCATGACATTATTTCAATTAGCACGTACTTGTGAAATGTGCAAAGGATTCTCCATATTTTCAGTAAAGTCACTGAATATGAATTCTTCTGTATTACAAATGCAATCTGTTTTAAAATGTGTGTGTGTATATATGTTACCTTCTCTAACTTTAACAATTTATCTCCTAACTATATCTACAAATATTACATTACAGTATCCTCCTGTTTCAAACAACCATCAATTGTACCAGCCTGGAACACGTGGACTCCAAAGGTGCAGAGAGTTTGCGGAGGATAGGAATTATACCAGAAACCCTAGCAAATTTCTGCGGATGCCATCTTCTCGAGGCAATTGACTGACTAGGAGGGTGAGAGAGGTGAGTGAGATTGGCCTGTTGGGTGCCAACATGTCTTTAAATGTTTTAAAGTGCCTTTAAAATGAACTCAGGGTTGAACAGTAGGGTTTACAAATTGGATGGTAACAGGATTTTAACCTGCCAATTTGGCATGTTTTCTACCTGTGTACAAGCCAATTGGTGAGTAGAATAAAAAAAATGCTGCACAGGTTTTCAAATCACATTGGAGGTGGATTATCGCCCCATGTACACGTACTGTGTAGCTGCTTCTGGACAATTTGTAAGCGATCATGGATGCCCAGTTAGAAAATTACTTCAATGCTTGCATGGTTACACTTAAACCTTCACGCCATGAGAACGCCAGAACAGTACCAACAGCATGGTGGATTATGGGTAAGAAGTCGGCCATTGCACCTGCTTCAACGCCATTCCCCACCGGACCACTATAGGCTCCTCTGACTACCCACTCCACTCTTCACCAGTCCAACAGTGTTTCTCTGCTGGCCCGATAGCAGTCCCACTCCCCCAACCCAGACACCATTCCTACGCAAGGCCCTGACAGCGTTCTGCCCCAGCATCGACAGCTTTGCCACTTGCACCTGATTCTGTGTTCATCCTCCAGCCCTAACAGCATTCCAACTCCATGCTCACTCCAGCCCCAACAGCATCCTGCACCCACCCTGGCAACTTATTGTTTTGGAGGCCAACACGAGGAACGGGATTACCAGCGGGGCCTCTGGTGACGCGGTGAATGTGTGACACCTCTCTTACGGCGTTTTTGAAGGGGCAATTTAGGACCGCACCCCCCTCATCGAAGGCGTGGTGTGAGATGTGCCATGCATTCACCGCGTCACTGGGCCCATGCAGGGAATTCCCTTTTCCCTGTGTTGGCCTCCAAGCGGCAAGTGGCCGGGGTGTGGGTGTATCGGGTGGATGGGGGAGGTGTAGGGCTGGGATGATCATGGAGCGGGAACACTGTTGGGCCGGCAGGCTAACGCGGTCAGGCCAGTGGGAAGTGGAGGGGACTGTTGGGATGGAGTGGGCCGGAGGGGAACGGAGTTGAGACAGGAGAAATGACCATCCTTACCCATAATCCCCCATGTGGCTGGAACTGCTCTGGCATTCCAGCAGCATGCATGTTTATGGGTAAGGAAGACGGCCATTGCACACAAGTGTTGACGTCATAACCTACCTGGGCCCCCACGATCGTTACATGTTGACAAGCAGCAGCAACATGGTGCGTATACACAGGTCGACAATCCACCTCCGAGGTGGTGTTCCAACCTCTGCAGTTTGTTTCTAAAAGTGTACCTAAATGGCCTTTACACGGGTAGAAAACCCGCAAATTGGCAGGTTAAACTCGTGCTACAATACCATTTGTTAACCCCTCGAGGCTGAGGAAGAGTTTGCTCCTGGAGAGGTGAGCTTCTTTAAGAAATTTAATGGACTTTGGAGTCGGTAATTGAGGCAGTGATTAGGGCCATCCAGTGTTCCGGTTGTCGGATGTGGGAAGTCAGGGACAGCACGTCTGTTCCTGATAACGACATGTGCAAAAGGTACATCAGGCTCCAGTTCCTGACAAACTGAGTTAGGGACCTGGAGCTGGAGTTAGATTTTAAGGGAGACAGAGGTTGTGATAGGAGCTTCAGGGAGGCAGTTACACGTAAAAGTCAGGAGGCAGGGAAACAGTGTAGGCAGGGTTTAGTACTTTTTTCGGTAGGAATATATAGGTGAGCGCAACATTTTTGGCCGAAAGGACTGCACTGTATTGTTCTGTGATGTGTGGTGGAAAGTGTGCTGAACGGCTACATCACGGTCTGGTACTGGGACACCGACACGTCTGATTGTAAAGTCCTGCTGAAGGTAGTGAACACAGCTCAGGACATCACAAGTGAAACCCTCCCCAAACTGAAAACTTCTTCGAGGAACACTGCCGTCGGAGAGCAGCAGCGTTCGTCAAGGATTCACAACACTCTGCATCTCTCTGTTCTCATTGCTACCATCAGGAAAGAGCTAGAGTTGCCACGAGACTCGCACCAGCAGGTTTAGGAACAGCTGCTACTCCTCCACCATCCAACAACAAACCCAATCGGGACTCATTAAACGGCTCGAATGTTTGGACTTGATTGAATTTTTTCCAGTTTGTTTCCAGTTCTTGATTTGTTTGCACGTTTATGTTCTGTTCAGTTCTTTTGCATCACAAACAAGTGATAATTGTGTCTGGCTCCGAGGAAAAAATGATTCTCAGGATTTTATGTGATGCCATGTGTGCACTTGACAATAAATTGGAATCTGTATTGCATCATTTGTTTCCAATTGTTCTTTATTTGTTTCCGTGCGTACACTGGGTTGGTTCGTTTCAGCATGACCAAGACATGGTGACTCTGTCTCGCCCACAGGAAAAAGAATCTCAGGGTTGTATGTGACTTCCTGCACGTAACTCTGACCATAAATCTGAAGTTGGACCAAAGGGCCTGTTTCCACGGTGGGAAACTTTCTGATCTGAGTGGCAGACATCACTTTTTAAGGGAATGCCACAGTAAAGTCTGGAAATTAAAACTGGATTTAATTGCAATGATTCTTGCAAAAATACGACAATAGATATTATCAGTTTTTGGGAGGGAATAGGGAAGCAGGGCTCAAGCCCCCTCCTTTCCTGTCGTAAGTAAGCGCAAGACCATGAGAAAGCGTATCACGTACATTGAGCCATGTATATCGTGCGCAAGCCTTGTTTGGAAGAGGGGGCCTCAGCGAAGCCCACATCTTTCCCCATCTGTATCACCATCCAGACAGCCACTGTTGGAATCCTCCTTCTGAGCCCAACAGCAATGAACAGGGCACAGACCAGTCCTTCAGCCACAATGTTGTTCTGACCGATGTAAACCTACTCCATAACAATAACCCCTCCCCACCTCACACCCATAACCCTCTATTATCCTTACATCTGCCCGTCAAAGTGTCTTAAATGTCCCTGTTGTACCAGCCTCTATCACCACCCTCGGCAATGCATTCCAGGCACCACCATTCTCTGTGTATATAAAACAGAGGGTCAGATATCTCTCTTACATTTCCAAGGGTTAAGATTCAATTTATTGTCATGTCATGAAGTCAGTGCAATATTACTCAAATTTGCTTTTTGTCTGCTGTAGGGCAGACAGATTGGCCATCGACAGAAATTGTCTGAAGCGCCTCTTCCAGTCAGAGAAAGAGAAGTAAATGAGAGTTCGATGAGCGTCACTGAGTGTCCTTCAATTCACCTCCAACCCTCCCACCAGCTCCTGTAGCCAGACAGAGTCCAGTCCAAACCATCAGCCGCTTGAGGTCCCGATCCGATTCCCCACCACGATTAGAAGCCCTTCAGTGACCTCGGCACCCTCGCACATCCTGGTTCAGGTATCTTCGGTCAGTCTCGAGCCAGACTCCTGCAGTCCGCGGCCCGGTGTGAATCCCTTGACCGGAATCGCCCGCAGCCAGAGTAGGTTACTTGCCCCGAATCATCCGCGGCCTGTGTGTTCAACCACAGGATCCCTCTCTGGTCTGCCGCTGTGGTCACCGTCCCATGAGTCACCTCCTCTGCATCTCCTTCTTAAACCAGGGGGTGAGCTCCCCATTTTCTGGTGCCCTGTGCCAGTCCTCTGCTTCCCCAGAGTTGGTAGCCTCTCCTGGCTGCTGCCGCTCATCGGCCCTGCGATCCTGGAGGCCGTCCCTGTGGCTGCAGTATTTTTATATAAAACCACCGCCAGGTCAATTAACGGTCCTTTTAAAGTCTGTACGGATCCAACCGCTTTTGGACCAGATGGTAGGAGCCCATGTCAGAGCGCTGTGTTTCCACTCTCCGTGGGTCTGTGACAGCGCTGTCCTTACAGAAGGACCGGCAGTGCTGCCATGTTCTCCCATTCCCAGCTCTCTGAACAGACAGGGTACCAAGGGTGAGTGGAGAAGCAGTTTAGTGGGGCTGTGGGAGAATGGTTCAGCTCATGATGGAATGGTGGAGCAGACTCGACAGGCTGAATGACCTACCTCTGCTCCTTTATCTCATTGTCTCAATTTGTGATTCACAGTTTGGGGTATTTACATGAAAACTGCATATATTACTGTAGAAAAAAGTGGTGGTTTGTATCAAAAAACACCACAAATTTTGACAAATACAACCTTTTCTGTTTTATAAAAACACTGTACTTTCCTTCAAAACACATCCCCTGGTTTTTTATAGGAGCCTCCACTTCTCAAAAAACAATAATTAGACACAAAACATTTACATTTAGACATCAGATATTCCACAAAACAATAGAAAATTTACAGCACAGAAACAAGCCACTCGTCCCCTCTATTCTGTGCTACACCACTTTTTCGTATCAAGTCCCACTGACCCATGACTGCCTCCAGCTCCAACAGTGTCATCAGGTTTGCAAATGACATCTCAGTAGTTTTCCTAGTCAGCAATAACGACGGATCGTACAACAGAGAAGGGGTGGAAAATCTCATGAACTGAGGTAAGTGTAACATACTGGGTCTCAATGTGGACACAATTGCCGACTTCATGAGGACGAGGACCGACCACCCTCCACTACACATCAACAACTCTGTAGTGGAGAGAGTGGAGGACACCAATTTCCTTGGAGTTCACTGAACAAGAGACCGATCCTGGACACACAACATCTCCTCACTTGTCAGGAAGGTACAACCGAAACTTCAGTTCCTTATAGACTGAAGTAGGGAAGGTGACCGGCCAGCATCAGGTCAACTTTCTACAGCAGTTTTATCGAGAGTGTCCTGAGCAGGGTTCGAATCACGACCGTCTGAAAAGAGTTTCCACGTTCCACCTGTGACTGCATAGGTTTTGTCCGGGTTCTCCGTTTTCCTCACATAATTCAAAATGAATTGGGTTAGTTGGTTAATTGGGTGTAATTGGGTGGCACAGGCTCAAGGGCTGAAGGGCCTGTTACTGCACTGTATGTCTAAATATAAATATTTATAACGTTTAACATGGAAACAACCAATTTGGTTCAACCTTTAAATCTGCCACGTCCATGTAGTACTGCGAGAGTCCAGTAGGGGGATGCAGCACACCACAAAAGGTTTACAATACAGTGCGGCACCCCACACTGGGGAAAACCAGCAGATCCGGCAGCCTCCATCAGAAGTGAAGGGCAGTCGACAAGTCAGGCTGATAGATTTAGACGTACAGGCCATTTCGGCCCAAGAGTCTGTGCCACCCAATTTACACCCAATTAGCCTACACCCCCAGTATGTATTAAACTGAGTCGCTGGGTAAAACCCACTCAGACACGGAGAGAACGTACAAACTCCTTACAGACAGCGCATGATTCGAGCCCCTGGCCCAGTCTCTGGTGCTGTAACATTGTTGTGCTAACCTCGACACCAACCATGGCTCCCAAGAATATCTAGCAGAGGATGGTTTTAATTCATTAACCTCTGTGTTATGGGCCCAGCACGCTTCATCGGCGCCTCTCTGCTTTCATGGAAACAGGATTATGAGCAGTACAAATGTAAGCAGGTTTAGGTGACACAAGAACCAGAGGGCATGGGTCAAGGGTGAAAAGTGAATTGTTGAAAGGAAACATTCGGGGGAACTTTTTCCTGCAGAGAGTGGTGGGAGTGTGGAACGAGCTGACACCTGACGTGGTGAAAACTGGCTTGATTATGACATTTAAATAAAATTTGGACCAGTCCCTGGATGAGAGGGGAATGAGGGGAAATGGATTAGGTTCATATGGACAGGTGTGGCACGGTTACTTTAGCTGTTAGTGCAGCACTCTTTGAGGGTCAGCGACTGTGATTGGGGTTCAAATCGGCGCTGCCTGTAAGGTGTTTGTATACTCTCCTCATGACTGTGTAAGGATCATCCGGGAGCTCCAGTTTCCTCCCACAGTTCAAAGCGTCCAGAGGGTGGAGGTTAATTGGATGTGTTATGAGCCCAGAGGTCCCCAAAACCCAGCAGGAATAGAAATTCACCAAGAAAGGTCAGACTCAGACTCAGAGGAGACAGTGAGTCAGGGCCTGGTGTCGGGTGAGAGGACGAGGAGCCAAGAGACAGCATCAGAGGGTGAGTAGAATAAATAGCTGGACCTACTAATTTGGCTGGTCCAATCTACATGTAAATTCGAGCTGGGAGTCGACGGAGGAGAAGCTCGGAGAGAGTGACGTGGAGGTAAGCAGTTAAATACAAGGGTTTACTGGGGCTTGGGCCTACTCAAATCGGGCTGGGAGTCTGAGGAGGCAACAGCTGGAGTTTGAGCTGTGAGTCAGAGGAGCAGGAGCTTGGAGAGAGTGACTGGGTTAATTGGTCAAGCGGCCAGTAAAAGGAGTAAAAGGGGAGGGGGCGGCCAGTGAGGAGCGGCGCACTGAGTGAGTGGGGCACTGAAGGAGTGGGGCTTCCAGCCTTTGGCTCAACAGGCTTAGGCAAAAGCAGGCGAGGAGAAAGGTAAGTGGCATTATTTTAGCTCAGTCATGCCTATGGGGTTAGTGCTTTGTACTGGATGTCAGATGTGGGAACCACAGGTGAGTCCCACCCTCCCAAATAGCCACATCTGCGTCAGGTGCACCGAGATGCAGTTCCTTAAGGACCGAGGTGGGGAACTGGAGCTGCAACCTGAGGACCTACGGCTGGTAAGGGAGAGTGAGGAGTTGATAGATTCAACTTTCAGGGACATAGTTACCCCAAGACCAGATGTGTCAGGTAAGTGGGGAACTGTCAGGGGAGGGAAGAAAAATACCAGGAAAATAGAGAGCACACCTGTGAACATCCCTCTCAGCAACTGGCACTGAGCCTGGCATGGTGGACCAAAAGGTAAAGAGGAATGCAGTGGTCATTGGGGACTCCATTGTCAGAAATACAGACAGGAGATTCTGTGAGCCAGATAGATATGCCCGCATGGTGTGCTGCCTCCCTAGTGCAAGGGTGCGGGATATCTCAAAACGTGTCCAGGGTATTCTAAAAGGGAAAGCGAACAGCCTGATGTCTTGGTACATGTGGGAACCAATGACATTGATAAAAAGGAGGAAGTACTGAAAAAGGATTACAGAAAGCTAGGACAGAAACTAAGAAATAGGACAGCCAGGGTGGTGATCTCTGGCACTGTGCCAAGTGCAACTGAGGACAAAAATGGAAGATTAAGAAAAATGAATGTGTGCTGAGGGGCTGGTGTAAGGGACAGGGTTTTGGCTTCTTGGATCATTGGGATCTCTTTCGGGGAAGGCATGACCTCTACAAGAAGGATAGGTTACACCTAAACCCAACAGGGGTCAATATATTGGCAGCTAGGTTTGTACAGCCTTCGGGTGCGGTTTAAACTAATTTGGCAGGGGGATGGGAACCTGTATGATAGGGCAAAGGACAGAAAAGATAAAACAGGAAAAGTTAGGTTAGGCAGCGAAAGTAAAAAATCAGAAAGAGCAAGGAGGGTGAAAAAAGCAAATCTGAAGTCTTTATATCTTAATGCAAGAAGCATTCGGAACAAGGTAGATGAATTAGCTGTGGAAATTGAGATAAACAAATATGATTTGATTGGGATTACAGAAACATGGCTGCAGGGTGGGCAAGCCTGGGAACTTAACATCCGGGGGTGTACGATATTTAGGAGGGATCGGCAAGAAAGAAAAGGGGGTGGGGTAGTATTGACGGTGAGAGAAGGAAACGACACAATTGACAGGAAGGATATTAACTCACAAGATGCGGAATCTATATGGGTAGAACTGAGGAATAGCAAGGGGTGGAAAACGTTAGTGGGGGTGGTATATAAGCCTCCAAATAGTAGTGTAGAGGTGAGGGAATTAATTAAAAGAGAAATTAGAGAAGCGTGCAATAAGGGAACAGCCGTCATCATGGGAGACTTTAATTTGCATGTAGATTGGACTAGTCAAACTAGTAAAAATACTGAGGAGGAGGAATTCCTTGAATGTTTACATGACGGTTATCTAGAGCAATATGTCGAGGAACCAACTCGGGAGCAAGCCATTTTAGATTGGGTATTATGCAATGATAAGGGGCTAATCAACAATCTTGTTGTGTGAGGCCCTTTGGGTAGGAGCGATCACAATATGATCGAATTCTCACTCGACATGGAGAGTGATGAAATTAAAACCGAGACTAAGGTCCTGAATTTAAATAAAGGGAATTTTGATGGTATGAGACGGGAGTTGAGTAAGATTGATTGGGTGGTGTTTATTGGGGGGTTGACTGTGGATAGACATTGGAAAGCATTCACAGATCTAATGGAGAAATTGCAAAAATCGTTTATACCGGTTTGGCATAAAAATAAACCAAAAAAGGTGACTCAACCGTGGATAACAAGGGAAATTAGAGACAGCATTGGGTCCAAAAAGAGAGCATATCAATTGGCCAAAAAACGTACCGCAACCGAAGACTGGGAGCAGTTCAAGATGCACCAAAGGAGGACAAAGGGATTAATCAAGAGAGCAAAAATAAATTACGAAAGTAAGCTTGCGGCAAATATAAAAACCGACTGCAAAAGCTTTTATAAATATGTCAAGAGGAAAAGATTGGTGAAATCCAGAGTAGGTCCTTTGCAGTCGGAATCAGGGGAATATATAATGTGGAATAAGGAAATGGCAGACCAATTAAATTCTTACTTTAGTTCTGTTTTTACAAGAGAGGATACAAATAACCTCCCAAGGATGTTGGGAAACATAGAGACTAATGCAAGGGAGGAACTGAAAGAAATCAGTATCTCTAAGGACATGGTCTTGGGGAAATTGATGGGATTGAAGGCCGATAAATCCCAAGGGCCTGATAATCTACATCCTAGGGTACTCAAGGAAGTGGCCATTCAGATAGCAGATGCTTTAAGAATTATTTTCCAGAACTCGATAGACTCAAGTTCAGTACCCATGATTGGAGGGTAGATAATGTTACCCCACTATTTAAAAAGGGGGGGTAGAGAAAAAGCGGGGAATTATCGGCCTGTGAGCCTTACATCAGTAGTGGGCAAAATGATGGAATCCATTATTAAGGATGTAATAGCGGAGCATATGACTAGCAGAGAAGGGATCAGACGGAGTCAACATGGATTTACAAAAGGTAAATCGTGCTTGACAAATCTATTGGAATTCTTTGAGATGGTGACAGGTAAAATAGATGGGGGAGAGCCAGTGGATGTGGTGTACCTGGACTTCCAAAAGGCCTTCGATAAGGCCTTGCATAAACGACTGACTTCCAAAATCAAGGCTCATGGGATTAGGGGAAAAGTATTGATCTGGATTGAGAACTGGCTGGTAGGTAGAAGACAGAGAGTTGGGATAAATGGCTCATTTTCTGAGTGGCATGCGGTGACCAGTGGGGTACCACAGGGATCTGTACTCGGACCCCAGCTCCAGCTGTTCACAATTTACATTAATGACCTGGATGAGGGGATTGGATGTAATATCTCCAAATTTGCAGATGACACTAATCTAGGAGGGGTTGTGTGCACGGAAGAGGGGGTCAGGAAGCTCCAGTGTGATTTGGATAAATTGAGGGACTGGGCAGATCCATGGCAAATGCACTACAATATGGATATTGTACAGGGCCTTGGTGAGACCCTACCTGGAGTATTGTGTGCAGTTTTGGTCATCTTATCTAAGAAAGGATATTCTTGCAATGGAGGGAGTGCATAAGCGATTCACCAGGCTGATACCTGGAATGGCAGGAATGACTTAGGAGGAAAGATTGCGCAAATTGGGATTGTACTCGCTGGAGTTTAGAAGATTGAGAGGGGATCTCATAGAGTCATATAAAATTCTGGCAGGACTGGACAGAATGGATGAATATGGGATGTTTCCAAGGATGGGAAAATCCAGAACCTGGGGCCATGGTTTGAGGATAATAGGCAAAACATTTAGGACCAAGGTGAGGAGGAATTTCTTTACCCAGAGGGTGGTGAATCTGTGGAATTCATTGCCACAGAGGGCAGTAGAGGCAGGTTCATTAAATCTATTTAAGAGGGAATTAGATCTATTTCTTCAGTATAAGGGTATTAAAGGTTACGGAGAGAAGGTGGGGACGGGGTACTGAACTTTCAGATCAGCCATGATCTCGTTGAATGGCGGAGCAGGCTCGAAGGGTCGAATGACCTACTCCTGCTCCTATCTTCTATGTTTCTATGTTTCTAAGACAATGGTTAATTAAACAAACATTGTTTTAAATTTCCTTTAAACATCATCGCAACATCACCCCCTATACTTTCCAAATGGTGGGAGGAAACCAGAGACCCGGGGGAAAACCACTCTGACACGGGGAGAACGTACAAATTCCTTACAGAGAGCGCGTGATTCGAAACATAGACCCAGACTCTGGCGCTGTAAAAGAGATGTGCTAACCTCAACATATTCCCAAAGAATATCTGGCAACGGATGGTTTTGATCCATCGACCTCTGGATTATGGGCCCAGCACGCTTCCGCTGCGCCACTCTGCTAAATTCTACAAAGAATTATCAGTGGTGTAGATTGAATAAATGCAAGCAGGCCTTTTACCCATTGAGTATATTTGACACAAGGACCAGAGGGCATGCGTCAAGGGTGAAAGGTGAAATTTTGAAAGGGATCTTTCGGGGAACTTCACTCAGAGAGTGGTGGGAGTGTTGAATGATCTGCCAGCTGAAGTGCTGAATGCTGGCTTGAATTTAACACTTCATTAAAATTTGGACAGATACATGGATGAGATGGGGATGACGGGATATGGACTGGGTTCAAATGTAAAGGGGAGGCACGGTGAGACTAGCGAATAGTGCAACACTTAGAGCGCCAGCATTCAGGACCTTGGTTCGAATCACCGCTGTCATTAAGATGTTTCTACCTTCTCCCCGTGTCTGTATAGGCAGTTTTGATGTGCTACAGTTACCTCCCACCGTTCAAAACCTGCCAAGGGTGGAGATTAATTGATTGTGTTATGAGCCCAGAGGACCCCAAAATCCAGCGGGAATAGAAATTCACCAATACAATGGTTACTTGAACAAAAGTTGGTTTTAATTTCCTTTCAACATAATAACAATATACATCTAATACTCATTAGTTTTCACTTAACCTAAATGAACCCCCTTCTGGTTCTAAGTGTACGTGTATGTAAAGGGTACATGTTCAAGAAAGTTTTCCGGTTCACGTTTCCCTTCTCCAAGTTCACTGCTATTAGGCAATTCTCATACTGTACACAGAATTTAACCTTTAAAATTTCCACCAGAATCTGGTGCCTAAAGTTAAGTGGTTACCATTCAGGAAGGTTCTTGTTCGCTTCAGAGAGACATTTGTCGCTCATTGACCACACACAAACTGATTTCCTCCAATCAGCCACTTCAATGTCTTGCCGAAGAAACTTGCCCCATTTGGGATTTTCAAATGATAATCTCTTCTTCCAGGTCACCACAGAGTTCCTCTTGTTTCCCTTATTTCAGGACAAACATTCTTGCCAGCAATTTCGTCTTGTCAGGCCTATAAAGTTTTTCAACAGGCTGAACTCAGAATCCACGACCCGTCTTCAAAATGGTGTTTTTTCCCAAGCTGCCAGCTTGTCATTTTGAAGCCTCAACAGATACTCTGCAACTGACTTCTCTCTCTCTCTCTTTCCTTCTCTATCATTCTCACTCTCCTTCTCACTCTTTCTCTCTCTTTCACTCTCTCTCCAAAAAAGAAATCAGCTGTCAGTTTTTTCCTCCCCGCTTGTAAAATTGAAGAGACCTCTTATAGGCGCCCAAACTCAATTTTCGAAAGATATTATCAGTATCTGAGCCTGGCCATGATCACCATGATGTTCCATTTGCCCCTCCTGTTGAAGTCCACTCCAAGCAGTTCCATTTTCTCTACAATGTCACTGGTGACACAATATCTCACTTCAGCAAAGTTGATCCATTTTAAATGCGAGTCCTTTTGCGAAATGTTACACTGTTCGTGAAGAGTAACTTAAACCAAACCCCCACAATCAAATACTTTTGAAGACATATTTAATCCATATATATTCTAACATATCCTGTAACAGGTGTAATTGGGTGGCCCGGGTTTGTGCGTCACAAGGAGCTGTTACCACGCTGTATATCTAAATGTAAATAGTTAAATATAAAGTTTATATTGGAAACAACTTCTTTGGATCACCCTTTCAATCAGCCATTACCCTGCAGGGCTGGCAGAGACCAGTAGGGGGAGACAGCATCCACCAAAGGTTGACACTGCAGTGACCTTCCACCCACTGGGGAACCCCAACAGGTCGCACAGCTTCCATCGGAAGTAAAAGCCAGACAACGATTCAGGATGATAGATTTGTATATGTTAGAGGAGTAACAGGCCATCGGCCCATGAGTTCGTTCCACCCAATTTACACCCAATTAACCTACACCCCCACTACGTTTCAAACGATGGGAGGAAACCAGAGACCCTGGGGCAGACCACTTAGACACGGGGAGAACGTACAAACTCCTTATAGACAGCGTGTGATTTGAATCCCGGGCCTAGTATCTGGCACCGTAAAAGTGTTGTGCTAACCTCAACACCAACCATGGGTCTCAAAGAATAACAGGCAGAGGATGGTTTCAATCCATCGACGTCTGGGTTATGGGCCCAGCACGCTTCCGCTGCACCACTCTGCTTCATTGGACTCAGAATTATCAATGGTTTAGATTGAATAAATGCAAGCAGGCTTTTAACCCACTGAGTATATTTGACACATCAACCAGAGGGCATGGGTCAAGGGTGAAAAGTGAAATTGTGAATGGAAACTTTTGGGGAAATTCTTTGCACAGAGAGTGGTGGGAGAGTGGAATGAGCTGACAGCTGAAGTGGGGAATGCAGGCTTGATTATGGCATTTAAGAAAAATTTGGACAGGACCCTGGATGGGAGGGGAATGAAGGGATATGGATTGGGTGAGCAGTTAGTGCAACACTCATATAGAGCCAGCGACCGGTACTGGGTTTGAATCAGCTCTGACTGTAAGGTATTTGTATATTCTCCCTGTGTCTATGTGGGTTTCCTCCCTCCCTTCAGAATATATTGGAGTTTGAAGGGTAATGGGGTGTAAATTGGGTAGGACGGACCCAACGGGTGTAATGTCTTCTTACCGTGCTGTATGTCTAAATTTTTTTAAATCGTGAAAGGTTATGGTGAGAAGGCAGGAGAGTGGGGCTGAGGGGGAAATGGATAAGCTCATGATGGATGTCGGGATGGACTTGATGGGCCGAATGACCTACTTGTGCTGCTATATCTTATGGTCACCTGTTGGTCTGTGCTCCTCTCCTTGCCCCTTCTACCCTCACCTGCCTTTTCATTCAGGCCCCTGCCTGCTTATTGCTCCCACCTTGACAAAGATTCCTGCACAAATCCATGGGAACATGACTATAAGTAGACAGTTATGTCTCACCGCCCCACCAAACTGTTTGTAGGAAGGGGCTGGGGGGCCCAACTCGTCCCCACCAGGTAAAGTCATGGAAATGAAACAGCTCGAGCTCTGGCCGCCGAGCTGTGATAACCCACAAAATCCTGACCTACGATCCGTCCCTTTGCTGTGAACATCTTCAGTGTCCTGTGTAATTACGATGAGTTAAAGGTCCAGGGTTGAATAAAGGGTTTGAGGAGGAAGGGAGATACAAAGTGCTTGAACTCTGCAGAAACGGCATCAAATGGACAATGTGAATTGTGGTCAAGGCCGACCATGTGAACATTGACATGGATAAAGTTGGAAACTGAGTTCGAGGCTGGAAAATCACTCATAAAATAATCAGGAAAACCTCATCCAATAGGAGGGCAGGATATTCGCCGAAATTAACAAATCCACATCATGGGGTGGGGGGGAGATGATGTCACAGAGGGGGTATGATGTCACAGGGGGGATGAAATGATGTCACGGGGGGCAACTGGGGCTGTGCTTGAGGCAGTGTTGCAGGTGAGGATACTTAACGTGAGTGGACGTTGATCACAGAGCAAAGCAGCTGGTCAAAGGTGAACCTAACGTCACATTCATCTGCTCCCGGGATTATCAGGCAGCAGAGCACATCTTTGGAACTACAGACTACACCTCAAGTATCGGTGAGTGATCTCCGGACACCTGAAAGGGAGCCCCGTCACCAGAGTCAACAAGGCAGATCTGTCCAGCCCAGAGAGAGAGGGGGTTGTCCCATAGAAAAGAAGGTGTTGTCTCGGGCGTATGGGGAAGGGGATGGGGAGAGAGAGAGAGAGAGAAAGGGGGAGAGAGAGAGAGAGAGAGAGAGAGATAGAGAGACTGAGAGAGAGTGAGAGAGAGAGAGTGAGAATTGTCCCACAAAGAATGAGATGGTGATGTCTGAGATAGGGAGAGAAATGGGCAGACAGAGAGTTGTCATGTAAAAGAAAGAAGGCTTAGTCCAAAGTGGGAAGAGATAGAATTATCTGAGGGAGAGATGTGCCAGAGGGACAGGGATATGTGCCTGAAAGAGTGAGAGGGGAGGTGGCCCTGAGAGACATAGGGAGGTGTTCTATTGAGAGGGAGAGCCATAGAAAAAGAAGTCAATGTACTGTTTTAGTTGATACTAGCCCAGAGGACCCCAAAACCCAGCAGCAATAGATATTCACCAAGACAAATGGTTACTTAAACAAAAGTTTCTTTTAATTATCTGGAAACATAAAAATAAATCAAACTTTAACTTATCTCTATTGAGTTAATTAACAAAAGAAAAGCTCCTTCTATTTCTCAACGCACGTGCATGTAATGTGTGTGTAAGTTCAGCAAGGTTGTTTGGTTCACAGTCCAATCTCACTTCTCATTCCTCCAAGTTCACTGTGTGACAGAGTATTTAGAGGTGGTTTGGGAGGAATTGTTAAGAGCAGCTTGCACACACATTTTAAAACACAGAATATTTGCAGGACTTTTGCAGAATGCTTTTTGCAGGAAGCAACAAAGTATCGAGAGCAGTTTGCCTGGGAGAGTATGTGATCTTTGCAGGCAGAGGAGAACAGTTTCGTCCTCAGAGAGGGAGGGTGTGAAACAGAGAGAGAGACAGAAATCAATGCCAGAAGGACAAGCTGGCAGACTTTGAAAGGCTGTCTGGTCAAAGTAGAAGACTGGCGGCTGAAAGGTGACCTGAAAGAAAGACCTGAAGAGGGCAAGTTTCGTCATCAAGACAGATTGAAAAGGAATCAGTTGGGATGTCCTGGAAAAGGAATCTCCCTCTGAAAACCAGCAAAAACCCTCCATAGTGGTAACCATTTGCCTGTTAAACACCAAAGTCAAGTGAACTTTGTTAATGTTAACTTCTACAAGAATTTCCTGCAACCCGTGAGATTGGAATGTGATCCAAAGAACTTTTCTAATCTTAAATATACATTAGACACACCTGCGCTTAATACTAGAGGGGGGATTAAGTAGGTTAGGTAGGTTAAGGAAGTTGGATAAGTTATAAGTTAAAGTTTAATTCTGTTTTCTTATTCAATTGTAATTAAAAACTAACTTTGTTTAAATGACCCTGTGTTGGTGCATATCTATTGCTTCTGGTTATTGGGGTCTTCTGGACCCCGTAACAACTGGTTGAAGGTCATTCTTATACTGTGCACAGAATGTAACATTTATAAAGTTCACCAGACTTTGACACTTGAAAGGTAAATGGTTACCACTCAGGAAGGTTCTTGTTGGTTTTCAGATAGAGATTTGTTGTTCCTTTTTAATCATCCACTTCAGTATCTTGCTGACGAAACTTGCCCCTTCAGTGTTCTCCAGATGATAACATCTTTCTTTCAGGTCAACACAAGAGTTCCTTTTTGTTTCCCTTATTCCAAGTGAAACATTAGACAGCCAGTGCTCTCCTCTTGCAAGAACCACAAGGGGTTTGACTAGGTCGTCTTACAACTGGGCTTTCCATAAGCTAGCCAGCTTGTCCCGTTCGAGTCCCAGCTGCTGTCTGCTGGCTGAAAGACTGCACAAGTGATCTCTGTGCATCACTCTCTCTCTCTCTGAGAGAAATCTTGTTTGACTCTCTCTGCATGCAAAATCACATGACCGTCTCAGAATAGAAAGTTCTCTTCCAGAAAACAGTGGCTCCAATGTGCTCTACCACCTATTGCCTTTTGTAAACAACAATCCATTAGTGAAGTATTTTGGGTACCCTTCAAAAGCTCTGGAGCCGATATGTCTACCATGGGCCAGAGCAGCAATATTTTTAATAAGATCTGTTTATTCTGTGAAGAAGAATAGGGTGAATGGTCCTGCAGCGTATTCTATATTAAAACCTGAAGCTTTTTCTGATTCTTCTTGCGTGGGAGCAGAGGGGGCTCAAATGGTTTCTCCTAGTGTTGAGATATATCATATTATGGCAAGGGTTTAGCTTGGAAGAATTAATCAGATGGCTTCTTGGGATAAGTTAGATGTATAGAAGGTAAATCCACCTGTTAGGATAATTATAGATAAAAGAATTCTTCTTTCTTTGGCTTGGCTTCGCAGACGAAGATTTATGGAGGGGTAATGTCCACGTCAGCTGCAGTCTCGTTTGTGGCTGACAAGTCCGATGCGGGACAGGCAGACACGGTTGCAGCGGTTGCAAGGGAAAATTGGTTGGTTGGGGTTGGGTTTTGGGTTTTTCCTCCTTTGTCTTTTTTCAGTGAGGTGGGCTCTGCGGTCTTCTTCAAAGGAGGTTGCTGCCCGCCGAACTGTGAGGCGCCAAGATGCACGGTTTGAGGCGATATCAGCCCACTGGCGGTGGTCAATGTGGCAGGCACCAAGAGATTTCTTTAGGCAGTCCTTGTGCCTTGTACAAGGTACAAGATAAAAGAATAAACCCAAGAGTAATTACATAGGAAATAGTTTGTGCTACTGTGGGTAGGGCTCCTATAAAAGCACAGTTTGAGTTTGAGGCTCACTCTGAGGCTAAGATTGTATCGACTGTTAGGCTTGAGGTGGCTAAAATAAATAGTAGGCCTAAATTGAGGTTTAGAATTGCATATGGTCTGGGGAAGGGTATTCATATTAGGAGGGTTAGTGTTAGTGCTATGGTTGGAGCTCGAAAGAAACGTGTTTGTGGTGAAAATGATGGTCGGATTGGTTCTTTTGTAAATAGTTTTAGGCCATCACCAATAGGTTGTCGAAGTCTATCGATGGCCAAAAGAAAAATGGTCTCTCATGCTCCAAAGTGTATTGAAGGGAAAAGCACAAATTGCATCCTCTAGCTTGACTACAGAGCAAGTAGCAAATTATGATCCTGTTAAACAAGCAGTATTGAAAGCTTATGAGTTGTTTCTAGAAGCATATAGACAAAAATGTAGGAGTTTTATGGAATCATGGCATCAATCTTGTATGGATTTCACTCTGAAAATATCTGTCTGTTTTGACCATTGGTGCGACTCAAAAGGAATAAATAATGATTTTGTCAGATTGAGAGAATTGATGTTCATTGAAGAAATTAAAAGGTGTGTTCCAAATGGGATTAAATTATACCTGGATGAGAGAGACATGGGGACGTGGTGGCAAATGGCTAAATTAGCAGACAAATTTGCCCGACTTCACCAAGGTGCATTTCAGAATACTCGGAATTTTCAGAAAGTTAATGTGTAAAAGATGACTAAGCCTGTTCATCGGGTTAGTGTGGAGCAGACGAGTAAACTTGAAATTAAGTCTGGAGAGAATATTAAGGGAAAAGATGAAGGTAAGGTGGGAAAGGACAGAACTTCTGGATTTGTATGTCATTTTTGTAAGAAACCTGGACCTGTTATTGTGAATTGTCTAGTATTGAAAAGAGACAAGAAAAGGAGGTTTTACCAGAACCATGTATTCAAAGAGTGGAATTTAAGGAGAGCAGATGTTCCAAACCTGTAAAGGGTGTCATGGATGTTTTCAAACCTTTTGTGTCAGAGGGCTTGGTTTCAGTAAAAGTGGGAGAATCACAGGTTCCAGTTAAAATTCTTAGAGACACTGGGGCTGCTCAGTCATTGTTCTTGGAAAGTATTTTAAGTCTGGATCAAAGGACTGACACAGGGGAGACACTTTGATTAAAGGGGTTGGAGGTGTGGTAGAGTCAATATTTCTTCACAATACTATGGTCAATTCAGAATTATTTAAAGGACCTGTTGTAGTAGGAGTAATTTCAAAGTTATCTGTGCAGGGGGTGTCATTTTTATTAGGGAATGATTTGGCAGAGGATAAAGATCAGCCTGGTAAGGATGAGGTTGAAAAGGATTGTGAGATATATCCTGTATGTGCTGTAACAAGTTCTGTGACTAAGAAAGTGATGAGAGCTGAGGAAAATCCAGTTGATAGAGACTTGCCCAGGGCTTCTGAAATAGTTTTGAAAGAGCAGGGTAATTTTGAGAGTAAATATTTTTCTTTGTCAGTGAAAACGTTAATTCAGCAACAGAAAAAAGAAATAAATCTTGTTGTCTTATGGAATAAAGCATAAGTGAACAGGAGAAAAAAGAAATGGTTTAGGGATATTACTTAAAAAGGTGAATTGTTGATGAGAAAATGGAGACGTCTTGATATTCCAGCTAATGAAGTGTTGGGGGTGGAGGGCGTTGGTGTAATTCATCAGGTGGTTCTTCCTTGAAATAACCAGAATGAAATATTGAATCTAGACCATAGTACACCTTTGGGTGGTCATCTTGGTGTAAGGAAAACCATGGATAAGATTTTGAGACCATTTTTCTGGCCTGGTTTGAGTAAGGATGTTGTAAATTGGTGCCAGACATGTCATTTTTCTCATGTTGTGGGGAAACCTAAGCAGGGTTCTCCAGTGGATCCATTGTAACCTATTCCTGTTGTTGAGGAACCTTTCACGAGGGTTATTGTGGATGGTGTAGGTCCCCTGCCTAAAACTATGTCTGGGAATCAATACTTATTATGTGTACAGCATCAAGATTTCCAGAGGCTAGACCATTACGGAATATTAAAGCCACAATTGTGGTAAAGATTCTGGAAAGATTTTTCACCATTTTTGGATTACTGAGAGAGATTCAGAGTCGTCAAAGATATAACTTTATGTCTGGGTTGTTTCAGCAGATAATTTATGAGTTGGAAATAAAACAGATCACTCTATCTTCGTACCATCCTGAAACTGAGGGAACTTTGGAAAGGATTCATTCCACTCTTCAAAATATGATGAGGATTTATTGTCTGGAGAATGGAAGGGATTGGGATGAAGGTTTTCCTTTCTTGTTATTTGCAGCAAGGGAAGTTGTGCAGGATTCATTAGGTTTCAGCCCTTTTGAAATTGTGTTTGGACATCAGGTTAGAGGCCCTTTAATGTTGATAAAAGAACAATGGGTTCATGAGGATGTGCAGTTGGTCTTGCTGGATTATGTCTCTAAATTTAACGATAGGTGACAAAAAGTGTGGACTTTGGCTCAAGAGAATTTAGAAATGGCTCAGGGTAAAAGGAAGCGTTTATTTGACAGGAAAGGTCAAGTGAGGAATTTTAGGACAGGAAGTAAAGTTTTGATTTTGTTTCCACACAGGACAATCCTTTGAGAGCAGGATTAGTTATATCGAAACTGAATGATGTTAACTATGGTATTAACACTCCAGATCGAAGGAATAAAACTCAGGTTTGTCACATAAATATGGTGAAACCTTATGATGAGGGTAAAGGTAGTGGAGAATAATCTGTATCAGAGGTGTTAGTTGTTGAAGGGTTGAGGAAGTCATGGACCATAGGATTATGGAAACAGAATCTTGTGAGGGAAACCATGGTTCCTGTGTGCCTGTCTAACTCAACAATTTTGGAAAATTTGGAGGAAGTGTTAGGTCATCTTAAGTCAGAACAGATGCAGTTGAAAGAATTAATTTTGAAATACACAAATTTATTACCTCGGGTTCCAAAAAGAACGTCAGTGATTTATCACGATGTGGATGTGGGAGAAGCAAATCCCATAAAACAACACCCATACAGAATAAACATTTAGTAGAGTAAAATCATGGATCAGGAGGTAAAACATATGTTGAGAAATGATAATATTAGACCTTTGAACTCGGATTGGAGTTCTTGTATTCTGGTGGTGAAACCAGATGGAACTGTAATGTTCTGTGCAGATTACAGGAAGGTTAATGAAATAACTAAAACAGAAGCTTATCCTATTGTGAGAATAGATGACTGTATTGATAAAATTGGGAAACCTAAATTTCTTATAAAGTTGGATATGTTGAGGGGAAACTGGTGTGTGCCTTTAACTGAGAGTGGAAGGATTATTTCAGCTTTGGTTACTCATTCCGGTTTATACGAGTATAATGTGTTACCTTTGGGCAAGAAAAATGCCCCTGCAACGATCCAGAGGATGATTAATTTGGTTATCCAAGGGTTAACTCATACAGATGGTTATATTGACGACTTGGTCACAAAAAGTGACACATGGGAAGAACATGTAAGGGAATTGAACAAAATGTTTGCAAGATTACCCAAAGCAAATTTAACTATTAATTTAGCAGATGTCAATTTGCAAATGCCACTGTAACATACTTGGGTCATGGAGTTGGTCATGGCAACGTTGCACCTATTCAAGCTCAGGTGAATGCAATTTCTGAGTTGCTTATTCCCAATTGCAAGAAGGCGGTGCAAAGGTTTACAGGAATGTCGGGATATTATAGGAAATTTTGCTGAGGTTGCTCTTCCTTTAACCAATCCTTTGAAGGAAGGTGAGAAATTTGTGTGAACTAAAGTTTGTCAGACAGCTTTAGAAAATTTAAAGGAGATGCTATATCATTGCCCTGTGTTAAAATCTCCTTAAGCAGTGGATGCTTGTGAGGGAACAGCAGGTGCAGTTTTATTGCAAAAACATAATGAAATTGACCATCCAGCTGCCGACTTTTCAAAAAATTCAATGTTCATCAAAGGAACTTTTCATTATTGAAAAAGAACTGTTGTCTCTCATATTTGCTCTGCAAAATTTTGCTGTACATCTCGGCATCTCTTATGGACCAATTGTGATATTTACTGACCACAATCGTCTGGTGTTTTTAAGTAAAATGAAGAATAAAAACAGATTGTTAAACTGGAATTTAATATTACAAGTATATAATCTGCAAATTAATTATATCAGTTACAAATAATGTGATTACAGATTGTTTGTCAATATTTTAAAATTCATCATGTGTAAAAATACTTGCAGCTTTTTTACTTCATTATAACGTTATATATTGTTATTTCTTTAGTCATCTTAAGGGCAGTTTGGTTATAACTGAATTTAAAGTCAAAAGTTAAAATTACTTTTAAAGGGGAAGGTGTGACAGAGTATATGGAAAAGTTTTTGGGAGATAAATTGGGAAAGGTTTGTGAGAGTAGGTCACATGCAAACACTTTAAAAGAGACCTGATTTGAGGTACTGAAGCTCTGCTTATGTTAGACATAGTGGCTTCTTTCAGTTCTTTGCAAGAGCTTTGAAGGGTGCTCAAGGGACTTCACTAATGGATTGTTGTTTACCAAAGTAACAGGTGAAAGGGATGGTTGGAGCCGCATATTGTCTGCAGGAGAGTTTGCTGTTGTAATTGCATCATGTGGTTTTGCAAGCAGAGAGAGTCAAAGAGGTTTTCTCTCAGTGTGTGTGTGAGTGAGAGAGAGAGAGGGACAGAGAGAGAGAGAGAGAGAGAGAGAGAGAGAGAGAGAGAGAGACACACACACACACACACACACACACACACACACACACACACACACACACACACGCACCCACCCACCACACACACACACACACACACACACACACACACACACAGATAACTTGAAAGTGTTTCAGACAGCAAGAGCAGCTGGGAGCTTGAACTGGACAAACTGGCAAGAAGTCTCAGTGTGGAAGAGAAACAGAAAGAAACTCTGTGGTGACCTGAAAGGAAAAGGTTATCATCTGGAGGACCCTGAGGGGGCAAGTTTCTTCAGCAAGACACTGATCTATCTGACTCTGGTAAACATACAATGATGTCATCTGCGAATAGGCTGATATTGTATTCATTCTCTTATTCCTTTTATCATAGTTTCCTTCCTTACCAGCTCCAGCAGTGGTTCTCTAGTTAAGGTGAACAGTGAGGGGGACAATGGGCATCCCTGTCTAGTTGACCTGTTCAATTTGAAGTGATCTGACATATATCCATTTATTGCTACCTTTGCTAATGGTCCATTATATAGTGCTCTAATCCAATTAATGATTTTTTACAGTAGTTTAAATTTCTGTAGCACTTTAAACAAATCATTCCATTCTACCCTGTCAAAGGCTTTCTGTGCATCAAGCGTAACAGCCGCCATTGGCATTTTATTCATTGGTGTTGCATGGTTTAAATTAATAAGTTTACAAACATTATCTGCTGCTCATTTTTTTGAACAAATCCAGTTTGATCCTCCTATCTCGAAATCGGTGCACAGTCAGTCAGTCTGTTTGCTAATAGTATGGCTATTAAATTGTAATCTGCATTTAAAATGGATCTTGGTCTGTGTGATGCTGCCGACAGCAAGACCTCTCGCATTTTTGGAATTACTGTAATTATTGCTGTTTTACATGATTCGGGTAAGATTTGGGTCTCTTCCACCTGCTTCATTACTTCTAGATGGGGTGGGATTAATAGGTGCTTAAAGACTTTAATGAACTCTATAGGATATCCATCCTCACCTGGTGTTATAGTGTTTGGTATTTTCATTAATATATCCTCTACTTCATTCTTAAAGGGTTTTGTCAGTTTGTTTTGATCTTCTACTTGTAGTTGTGGCAGTTCGATATTAGATGAAAACTCGTCAATTTTATCATTCTTTCCTGTATTTTTGATTTGATACCATTGCTTATAGAATTTTTAAAAAATTTTTTAATATTTGATTGGTTGTACGTGATCTGTTAATCATCTTTTCTTCTCGCTAGTAATGTTCTTTTCCTTGCTCTGTTTTAAGTTGCAAGCCAATATTTTGTGGGTTTCTCTCCCAATTCGTAATATCTTTGCTTTATTTTCATAATGTATTTCTCCATTTTATATGTTTCTAGTGTTTTGTATTTTAGTTATTTTTCTCTGCCAATTCTCCCTTTTTCTCTTTGTTGTCACTTTTCACGAATTTCTTTTCTATAATTTCTATCTCTTTTTCCAACTATTCTACTTCCCAGTTATATTCTTTTTAATTTTGGTTGTATGGTAACTATTTGTCCTCCAATAAAGACCTTCATTGCATCCCATAGTATGAACTTATCTCTTACTGATTCTGTATTTATCTCGAAATATATTTTAGTTTGGTATTCAATATATTCCCTGAAATCTTGTCCTTTTACAGTATAAGGTTTAGCCTCCATCTATATGTTTTTGGTTGGACATCCGCTAATTCAATTGTTATTAACAAGGGTGAGTGATTAGATAATAGTCTTGCTTTGTATTCGGTCTTTTGAACTCTCCCTTGGATCTGAGGCGACATCAAAAACATATCTATCCTTGAATAGGTCTTATGTCTATTCGAGTGATATGAGTACTCTCTTTCTTTTGGATGTTGCCTCCTCCATATATAAATTAATTTCATATCCCGCTTTGATTTTAGCATAAATTTGGTTACTTTATTCTTTTTGTTAATTGTCTTCCCAGTTTTGTATATCATTGGGTCCAGGTTGAAGTTGAACTCCTCCCCCCCCCCCCCCCCCACCCCCATGCTAGAAGATATGTCCCTGTGTATTGTTAGGTCTGCTTTGTTCATGAATGAGTGAGTCAGACACCAGACTGAGTCGAAATCAAGGTTCTTTGTTCTTTATTGCCGGATTGTAACACTTGCAACTAACAGTGTTAGTTGGAGAAGGCGCATTCTGCCGTTATCAGCAAGTGGTGTTTTTTTATACCTCAGGATACGTACTTAGTAAATTATCATACCATGACATTGTCCAATGAATAAACTGTTGCTATCCTTCTCTGTTAGCCTGCTGCACATCATTCTTGTTAGTGCAAAGCTTATCTTGAGTGGACAAGGTCACATCTGCATTCTGTTACTCCTTAGTACTGGGTGACTCCTTCTCCGGTCCCATCTCATGATGTTTTTGCCTTACAATCCCTCCTTTGTCCTCTTTAGAGGACAATCTTGCCCTGACTATGCTACCACCACGTTACATTAGTTCACCTACTATTGCCAAGCTCTAAACGGGTTCTGTTCACGGGGTTGTTCGGCTGGTGGGCGAGGGCTCCCCCCAACCCTCCTTTGCGTATACCCCCCATCCATTTCCTCGATCCCATTGCCCGTTTACAAGTTTCATTCCCATTTGCCCCCAAACAAATAACTAGCTAACCCCCCAAATATTAGTAAGTACCCAAGTTAACATATGGTCTACAATCTATTTCATAATATTTTCTACAATCTATTTTATAATGTTTGTGTTACAATCAATGTTATAATATTTGTGTTACAATCTATTTCATAAACCCTCCTCCCCGTCACATTCTCCATCAGACTCCAGTTCGATCTCAGCAACTTTTGACTCCTCCTGTGATGTGAGATAGTCCCGCTCCGCAGCCTGCATGGCTTGATATTTCCAAGGCAGCTCATCGTGGTTGGCAAAGGCTCTCTCAATGGTCCTCATGACCAGCGTTCGAATGCATGGAATACAACAACAGCCACAAGTGATAAAAATCGAGACAGAAATGAACAATCCTAGGAAAAGTTGTCCTAACATTGTGCCCCATCTCCCAAACACTCCATGTAACCAGGACAAAACAGGGTTAGAGACTCCAGATTGGGCTTTTAATTCCTTCGCCAATGCCTTAAGTTTTGTCAGCCCCTTAGTGAGTGACCCATCTGGCCCTGTGTTATTAGAGATAGAAGTGCAGCATAGATCGAACTGGAAGGTGCTATCCTTGTCTTTATCTATCTTCAGAATAACTTTTGCCCCACATGGATCCGAACTACTCTGTTGGCTTGTTTGGCAACCCATCAACAGGAATGCCCATAGGGCCCTCGGCATAGTCCACATTTGTGGACTCAGATCAGAAAGATATTTGTCTGAGTCCCCGTGATCAATATTTTCTCCTTTTATGGGTCGGTCTCTTTCTACTTTCTCATTCACTACCCGGTCCCATGCTTCAATATTCAGTCTGATAAATTTCCCTCCCTCCGAGATGGAATATCCCAGGATTTCTGTCTGTATTCACACCCCATCGCTTCCTTCACCATCGGACCCAACTGTCGGGCGTGGTGATCTTTGGCAATTCCTAAGGTTACATGTGGCACACTTTCAGCTCCTAAGCAGAACCACTCCATTTGTTCTTCTGTCATGACAACCATAGCAGCTATTCCCTCCTTACCCACAAAGATAAATGGACAATGTATCATTTCTGTCTTCCCTTCTTTTAGTTGGAGGGTTACCAAGGCGTCCAAACTATAGGGTGTAGGGAATGTTTCCCTAAGTGCTTCCCAAAATCTATTTCGAAGTGGGTCAAATTCTATTTCATCCCCCAATTTACTACTTCTAAGGATTCTCTCTATTTGCTTCAGGGCCCCTTCTGCCTTTATTTTTATCATGATAGTTCTGACATCTGCGAGTGCAAATTGTTCTTGACAAGTTTCGCGCTCAAAACAAGAGATCCATGGACCAGCCCCATTACTCATGTTCCTTTTCTGCGTCTCTAAGTCTTTTTCTATTTTCTTGGATCCCGCGGGGGTCTCGACATCCATTACTCCCCCTTCTATTTTTAGTAAAGGGGCCTGTACCTTGTCTGACGTGTCCCTATTCCCGATGTTCCTGTCATGTCCCAGTGTTTCAATATCTGGATATAAGGGATGTGACTCCTGGGTCCCGTCTGGGGTGTCAGGGGTACCTTGTGACTCCACATATACATAGGGCCGGGGTCTACAAGCTATTTCTACAGGGGCCATAATAGGTGGGCTATCAGGGAGACCAAATTCTTCGAATATAGCTAGGACATTGCGGTACTGCATCTCCTTGTCTCTCATCTTTTTTTGTGCAGACTCTCGATTAAAGATTTTCTTTTCTATGTCCTGTTTGTATAATTGTACAAGACTCACTTATAAATGATTTATTGTCAGAGTACATACATGACATCACATACATCCAGAGACTATGAGAGAGAGAGAGAGAGAGAGAGAGAGAGGGAGAGAGAGAGAGCATAGCGAGAGAAAGAGATAGAGAGGCAGATACACAGAGCACGAGAGATAGAGAGAGAAAATGCCTTGCACTGGCCCCACTGGGAGAAAAGTCTTCAGATTAACACTTTCGTTTCATGGTTACACCTTTAAAAGGTTCTCGTCCTGTGATCACTGGTCTGGATCAGATTGGGTCTCCCACCACTGGGAACCATCACTCCTTCCTTCCCTCCCACCTCGAGTGAGCTACACGTCAGCCCACAATGTCTGACCTGATCCCACAATGGTGGGGGTGCGGGAAAGAGGGAGGGAGAGAGGATAAAACAGGATCCCATTTGATGCGGAGCTGGAATTGTGGGCACAAAATTAAAACCAAATTGTATTTCTCTGCCTTGCCCCACCTGGGGATTTCAGGGCAGCACCGCCACAGATTGGGATTGGGAGGGGGAGTGGGTGAGAGAGGAGGGGGGGAGAAGAGAGAGAGGGGGAGAGAAGAGAGAGGGGGAGGGGAAAGGAGGGAGGGAGAGAGCAAACCCGGACACTTCGTGGCTGGAAACTGGAAACAGGCACTTTTCCTTTCCCTTCTGTGTTTTGTTTCTTCCAGCTTATCTAAGACCCTACGCTTTAGAATTTTGTTTCCCTCACCTGTCAGGAACATCTCAGCGCTCCCGGGTAACCACCCCATCTTCCTCCAGCGATCTACACATTTTCGGAGAATTTTTTGTTTCTCCAATGCTACATTACTGGTATTTCGCTTCCCTAACTCCTGATTAATTTCCCTAATAACTTGGTCAAAGGTCTTAGCAGACAATTGTGCAGCCATTGCTGCAGGGTCGCTTCCTAATGCCTCTTTTAATTTAGGTTCTTGTCCGTTTAGGGGATCTATGTTAACGAAAATCGCTTTTAAAAATGTCTCTTTGCAGGCCGGATGAAAAAAATTTTTTAGTGAAACACTCTCTAAGTCTGGTCCTCCGGTGGACCTCAGACTGTCCTGTACACTCTGATTGCTCGTCTTCCACTCTCTGTTTTCCCAAAGAGGTCTGAAAGTTAAATTACAACTAGGAAACCAAATTTTTTGGGCTATATTTTTTTCCAGTTTCCCTGTACCAATCTATGAATTTACGTAACTTTATCTCCTTGGTGATGCTGGGAATACCCTGATTTAACTTATCAAAAATACTTCGAATAAACCGGGTGTCTCTTAAGATTCTGTCAACTTTTTCATTGATATCTCCTACCTGATCCAGACACAACTTTTGCAGCCTTTCGTCGTCGTCCTTGTACACCAGGCAGGCGTCCCTGAGTACTCTTTTTGTCGTCTCAAGGTCTCTAATGTCCGCTGTGGTATTCCACCACGGCGAATTGGGGAAATAAATTCTTAAGTTTTCAAGTGTACAAACATTATCATACCTACCGGACATTTATAAGTGAGTCTTTATATACAATTGAGACCAATAAGCCTGAACCTTCGTTTTCTTTCAAAGCCCAACCTTCACGTGGGAGATTTCTCCTCTTAACCAGTTTAGGGCAGAAAACTCAGGTCCCCAATTGTTCATAGACCACCTTCTCACTCTATTGGACTTTGCAACGACACAATAAAGACTTTTTAAACTCTAGTAGTTTGTCGGCGAAGCACTTATCAAATGTCATTCAACCACCTTAAGGACTTTTGTTCTCTCTGTAACCACTTACGTGTTACAATCCTGGCAGTTGACGACCTTCAATTAGGGTCGTCTAATTTGTCCGATCTCCAGTTCTTACTGACAATCATAAAGATTTTAAAAGAGAGAATTTTGTTAAAACAGGCTTCTCTGGACCTTTTTATCAGCCGGCTGAGATGATTGTCAAGAAAAACAGAAACCGTCGTCCAGTGTCCACTCACCCATCACGTCGGGGTCACCAAATTGTTAGGTCTGCTTTGTTCATGAATGAGTGAGTCAAACACCAGACTGAGTCAAAATCAAGGTTCTTTGTTCTTTATTGCCGGATTGTAACACTGGCAACTAGCAGTGTTAGTTGGAGAAGGCGCATTCTGCCGTTATCAGCAAGTGGTGTTTTTTTATACCTCAGGATACGTACTTAGTAAATTATCATACCATGACATTGTCCAATGAATAAACTGTTGCTATCCTTCTCTGTTAGCCTGCTGCACATCATTCTTGTTAGTGCAAAGCTTATCTTGAGTGGACAAGGTCACATCTGCATTCTGTTACTCCTTAGTACTGGGTGACTCCTTCTCCGGTCCCATCTCATGATGTTTTTACCTTACAGTATCCACTATCTTTAGGAAGATATCCTGCATGAATTCCTGATCCTCTTCGTTAGGTGCATGAATATTGAGCAAATTCCAAAATTCGGAGTAAATCTGGCACTTCCTCATTACATACCTGCCCGCTGGATCTGTTATTCCATCCTTTATATTAATTGGCAAATTCCTGTTAACTAGTACAGCTCTTCCCCTGGCTTTTGCATTGTATGATGATGCCACTACATGACCTACCCAGACTCTCCTCAATTTACTGTGTTCTATCTCGGTTAATTGTGTTTCTTGCACAAATGCTGTCTATTCTCTCCTTTTTGAATGATGTCAGTAACCTTTTCCTTTCAATATGGTTGTGTATTCCATTAACATTTAAGGTCATATAATCCAATGCACCCAACTTATCGCTCCATTTTCAATTCTCTCTCGCCTCTTTGGCCTCTCCATCTCCTTTTTTCCGGTATTGCTCTTTGAATTATCCTTGCTCGTCTCAGTGCTCAACGACACGACTAAAAAACAAAATACCCCAGAATCCCCAATGAAAACTAACACAAAATATACTCCTAGCCAAAGTAAGTAACATTAACCCCTCCCCCTCCCCTGTATTGGGTTGTCTTTGACTCCTTGCCAGTTAACAACAGCTCCCTTTTCCACGTGGTTTGCGATAATAACCGCAAGCATCTACAGATTTTGCAGTGCAGTCCTTCCCCCTTCCCCAGCCCTCCCCAGAGAAAAACTTAACATTTTTCGATAAATATAACAAAGCTCCTTCTTTTTTCTTTTTCCCCTTATCTTTTTCAACCTCTGTATTCACATTATCATCTTTACAACTTATCTCTATGCATTGTCTGGGCAGTCTTTCTTAAAACTCCTCGTCTCATCTCGTTGACTGTATGACAATCATTCTGCAAATTTTTAGCCTTCTTTCGGATCTGAGAAGAGTCTGTTCTGCTCCCCAGGGATGAATACTTTTAGAACTGCTGGATGTCGCAGCACAAAATTTAGCCTTTTTTCCACAATACCGCTTTTGCCAAGTTACACATTCAACTGGCTCAACCATGTCCCTCCTGTACGCTTTCTTGTTACCATTTCTGATTCTCCCAACAATTGTGGAGATGTCAGCTACCATGAAGATAACAATGGAATTGTGCCTCACAGCACAGTCTTGGGTATATAATGAGTAGAGCAATGGGCTAAACACATCCTTGGAGTGCGTCTGAGTTGAGAATCAGTGGGGAGGAGACTTCATTTCCAATTTGTACTAGCTGTGGTCTTCCGATAAGAAAGTCAAGGATCCAGTTGCTGAGTGGGTTACAGAGGGCGAGAGTTTGTAGCTCCTTGACCAGCACTGAGGGAATAATGGTATTGAAGGACAAGCTACAGTTGATGAAGAGAAGCTTTAGTTTCAGGGTCAATCTGATACCTCATCCATAATTGCCATTTTTGGATCAACAGAGACAACCAATTTGAATTTAACTATGTCTCAATGCTACGTGGTCTCTTTTGCCTCCCTTGTTGCGAGACGTTCAATGTTGATGAGGTGGAAAGGTGCTGTTCCTCCTTCAAATACTCAATGTCTATCTGATATGTTGGCGTGCCTAACTTTGTATTATAAAATTAGGTGTTGCTCACCTGTATCGCATTTAAACTTTCTATGTTTATGAGGCCTTTTATTCATTATTTTCATCACTTATAAGATCACTTGGAACTTGTTTTGTGAGTTTGTGTTTTCCTTTAATGCTAGTGCAGTTATATGTACTAACAGGAGAACCTCAGAAGGGAAGGAGAAGGACGTTGGACGATAGTATAATGTTTACTTTTGAAAATCTTTCTCCATTAGCCTAATGTTCTAATTGTTTAAGCGTTTCCCATCTTTATTTCTCTTTGAATGTTATGATACTATAGATATATGTAATAGATTGATTTTTATTATACAACTGATTTTTATCTGCATATTCCTTTTTATATATTGCCATTGATTAAAGGTGTCTATTTGTTTCCTGTTTTCATAAAGGACAAAGAAAATATTGAAAAAGAATCAAAAGAAGAATGATCCTCCTGCCGGATGTGCAATAGTCCTCCTACCAGATGAGCAAAGGGCCTCCTGCTGTACTCGCTTCTATGTTACATATGTTTTGGTCTCTTTCCACTTTTTGTGTAGATATCTTTCCTACGTTTTCAGATTCAGAATCAACTTATTGTCCAGAACAAGTCATGAAATTCTATGATTTGGGGCAGCATCACAGTGGAAACATTCACGTTAGAACCATCGACAACATAACTCTAAAAAGTCAAAAGAATAATGCACAAAAAAGCAGGGCATAGTCTTTGACTCATTGAATATTGAACGATCTGATGGAATCGTGGAAGAGGCTGTCCTTGGGGCATTGACTGCTCGTCCTTGGGCTCCAGTACCTTTTCCCCAATGGTAGCAGAGTGAAGAGGTTATGGGCTGGTTGGTGGGGGTTTTTGATGATAGAGAATTTTTATTTTTTAAGATAATGTTTATGTTTTCGATGGAGTGAATTCTGTTGCCTGTGGTATCGCAGGTTGAATTAACCACCCACTTGATTTATCCTTTTCCTGAGAGTTGGCGCTTCCATTCAAGGAAGTTAAGGCAAAGAGCCAGAATGTTCTCCACAGTGTACTTGTGGAGGGTAACGAGTGTCTTCGATGACATTCCAAATTTCGTAAGACTCCTAAAACATTGTAGACACTAGCGAGCCTTCTTTGTGAATATATCAACATGGAGGGTCCAGGACAGATCTTAGAAGATGTTAACACTCGCGGATTTGAGGTTCGTGAAGACCTGCACTCCTGAGCCCTCCATGAAAACTAGGTCATGTTCTGCTGAGTTTTACCAGAAGTCCGAAATCGTCTCCTTTGTTTTGGTGACATGCAACGAAAAGTTGTTGATGTTACGCATTCAACCAGTTGATCCATGTCCCTCCTGTACGCTTCCTCATTACCATTTGTGATTCTCCCAACAATTGCAGAGTTATCTACATTACCATGTAGATAATAATGGAATTGTGCCTCACCACATGGTCATGGATTTATAATGAGTAGAGCAGTCGGCTAAGCACACATCCCTCGAGTGGTGTTAATAATCAGTGGGGAGGAGACCTTGTTTCCAATTCATACTGACTGTGGTCTTCAGATGAGAATGTCAAGGATCCATTGGCAGAGTGGATAACAGAGGTCAAGAGTTTGTAGCTTCTTGACCAGCACTGAGGGAATAGTGGTATTTAAGGACAAGCTGCAGTTGATGAAGAGCAGCTTTTAGTTCTCAGTGTCTATCTGATACCTTATCCATTCATTGGAATTTTTTTGATCAACTGAGACAACCTATTGAATTTAACTACAACTCAATCCCATGTGGTCTCTTTGTCCCCCTTGTTGCTAAATGTTGAATGTTGAGGAAATGAAAAGATGGTGTGCCTCCTTCAAATACTCACTGTCTATCTGATATTGTAATATGCCTAACTTTGTAGAGAATCAGATGTTCTTCCACTGTGTCACATTTAAACTTTTTATTTTTATGGGGTCCTTTTATTCATTGTTTGTGCAACTTATAAGATCACTTGGACCCTGCTTTGTGAAATTCTGTTTTCTTTCAATGCTCGTTCAATTGCATGTATTAACAGGAGAATCTCCAGAAGGGAAGGAGAAGGAATTTGGAGTTTAGTATAATGTCTACTTTTTAAAATGTTTTCAATTAACCCTATGTTATAAATTTTAACCATTTCCCACCTTTATTTCTTTTTGCATGTTCTGATATTGTGGTTATATATAATAGATTGATTTTTATTATACAACTGTGTTTTTTTATCTGCATATTCTTTGTTATATATTACCATTGATTTTATTTGTTTCCTGTTTCTGTAAAGGCCGATGAAAATATTTCAAAAGAAACATAAAATGAATGAGCCTCCTGCCGGATGTGAAATGGGCCTCCTAACGAAAAAGGTACTTTGTTAAATATGCTTTTGTCTCATTCTTCTCTCTCCATTTTTGTCAAGATATCTCTCATATGTTATCAGATTCAGAATCAGAATTTATTGTCAAGGACACGTCATGAAATTCTGTGATTTGGAGCAAACATTCATGTTATTACCATCCTACAACATTACTATAAAAAGTAAGTGCACAAAAAAGCAAGGTCATGTCTTTGGCTCATTGATTATTGAAGGATCTGATGGAGATTATTGAAGAATCTGAAGGAATCGGAGAAGAAGCTGTCCTTGTGGCATTGTCTGCTCGTCCGTTGGCTCTACTGCCTTTTCTTTAATGGTAGCAGAGTGAAGAGGTTATGATCTGGGTATTGGGGATTCTTGATGATGGTGGCTTCTTTTTTGAAGGCAAAGCCCCATGTTGACATTCACGATGGAGTGAATTTTGTTGCTTGTGGCGTCGCAGGCTGAGTTAACCACCAATGAGAGTTTACCCTTATCCTGAGATCTGTGCCTACAAACCAGACAGTGATGTAACCACCCAGTATGCTCTCCATAGTCCACCTCTGGAGGTTAACGTGCAACTTTGATGAGATACTGAATATCCTAACCCACCTCACAAAGTATTGCCACTGGAGAACTTTTTGAATGCATCAACATGAAGGTTCCCGGACAGACCTTCAGAGATGTTAACACTGAGGAATTTGAAGTTCTTGATAATCCCCACTCCTGAGCCCTCCATGAGAACCGAGTTGTGTTCTGCTGACTTCACCCTGAAGTCCCTAATCATGTCCTTTGTTTTGGTGATATTGATTGAAAGTTTGCTGTTGTTTCTCAATAATCAAGCCGATCTATGTCCCTCCTGTACAGTTCATCATTTCATTTGTTACTTTTCCGATAATTATGGTGTCATCGGCAAACATGTAGATAGCAATGGAATTGTGCATCGCCACACGGTCAGTGGTTTATAATGGGTAGAGCAGTGGGCTAAGCACACGTACTTAGAGTGCACCTGTGTTGATAATCAGTGGGGAGGAGACTTGGTTCCCAATTCATACTGACTGTGGTCTTCCGAAGAGGATGTCACGGATCAGATTGCAGAGTGGGGTAGAGAGGGCTAGAGTTTCTGCGTTTTGACCAACACTAAGGGAATAATGGTATTTTAGGACAAGATACAGTTGATACCTAATCCTATAATTGCCATTTTTGGATCAACAGAGACAACCTATTTGAATTTAACTATGTCTCAATCCCATGTGGTCTTTTTTGCCACCTTGTTGCTAGACTTTCAATGTTGATGAGATGGAAAGATGCTGTCCCTCCTTCCAATACTCAATGGCTATCTGATATGGTGGATGGTGGCATGCCTAACTTCATCTAAAATCAGATCTTCTTCCACTGAATCGCATTTAAACTTTCTATATTTATGGGCTGCTTTTATTCATTATTTTCAGAACTTATAAGATCATTTGGCACTTTGCTTGCTGAGTTGAGGTTCTCATTTAACGCTTGTGAATTTATGTGGACATTCCAGAGAACTTCAGAAGGGAAGGGAATAGAATTTGGAGTATAGTATAATATTTACTTTTTGAAATAGTTTCCAATTCACCATATGTTATTGTTTAAGCATTTCCCACCTATATTTCTGTTAGCTTGTTATGCCATTGTGGTTATTCACAATAGATTTAATATTGTTATACAACTATTTTTTATCTGCATTTTCCTTTCTATATATTTCCATGGATTAATGTCTTCTATTTGTTTCCTGTTTCTATAAAGGCCAATGAAAATATTGAAAAAGAAACATGAAAAAATGGGCCTCCTGCCAAATGCAAGACTTGGAATAGTCCTCCTGCCGGATGTGCAATGGGCCTCCTTCTAGATGTGGAATGGACTACCTTCTGGATGTGGAATGGGCTTCCTGCCGGATGTGTTATGAACTTCCTACTGGAGGTGGAATGGAACTCCTGCCAGATGTGGAATGGACCTGCTGCCAGATGTGGTATGGACCTCCTGCTGGATGTGGAATGGACATCCTGCCAGATATGGAATGGACCTCCTGCTGGATGTGGAATGGACCACCTTCTGGATGTGGAATGGGATAACTGCTGGATGTGGATTTGGCCTAATGCTGGATGTGGATTGGGCCTCATGCTGGATGTGGATTGGTCCTCCAGCTGGATGTGTATTGGGGCTCTAGCCAGATGTGGAATGGACCTCGTGCTGGATGTGGAATCGACCACCTTCTGGATGTGGAATGGGCTTCCTGCTGGATGTGGTTTGGGCCTCATGCGGGATGTGGATTGGGCCTCATGCTGGATGTGGATTGGTCCTCCAGCTGGATGTGTAATGGGCCTCAAGCCAGATGTGGAATGGACCTCCTGCTGGATGATATTGCAGGTTGAATTAACCTCCCTTTAGAGTTTATCCCTTTCCTGAGAGGTGGTGCTTCCCTACCAGACCATGATGCAACAACCAGAATGAGTTTCTTCAATGACATACTGAATCTCCACAGACACTTCAAACAGTGTATTCACTGGCAAGCCGTCTTTGTTAATGCATTAATGGAGACTCCAGAACTGATGTTTTGAGCTCTTAACATTCAGGAATTTGAAAATCTGTGCTCCTGAGCCCTTTGTGAGGAATGGGTCATTTTCTGCTGACTTCCGCTTGAGGTCCACAATCTTCTCTTTTGTTTTGTTGACAATGAGGGGAAGGTTGTTGTTGTCACACACACAACATCTATGTCCCACCTGTACACTTTCTCATTAGCATTTGTGATTCTGCAAACAATTGTGGAGTTGTCGGCAAATGTGTAGATCGCAATGGAATTGGGCCTCACAACACAGTCATGTGTTCATAATGAGTAGAGCAATGAGTTACGCACTCATCCTTGGAATGTACCTGTGTGGTTCATCAGTGGGGTGGAAACATAGTTTCCAATTTGTACTGATTGGTCTTCCGATGAGGATGTCAAAGATCCAATGGCAGAGGGAGGTACCGAGGGCTAGAGATAGTAGGTTCTTGACCAGCACCGAGGGAATAATGTTATTGAAGCATGAGGTACAGGTGATAAAGAGAAACCTTTAGTTCTCAGTGTCTATATCATACATTATCCATTTATTGGACTTTATTGGATTAACTGAGAAAACCTATTTGATTTTAACTGTGTCTCAATCCCATGTGGTCTCTTTTGCCGCCTTGTAGCTAGTCTTTCATTGTTGAAGAATTGGAGTATCCTTCAAATACTCAAATGATTATCTGATACGGTGGCGTGCCTAACTTTGTAGAAAATATGATATTCTGCCACTGTATCGCATTTAAACTTTCTATTTTTAAGGCATCCTTTAATTGATTATTTTCGAACTTATTTTATCACTTGGAACTTGCTTTGCGTGTTTGTGGGCTTTTTTTAATGGTGGTGAAACTATATGTACATACGAGAGAACTTTAGAAGGGAAATGGAAGGTATTTGGAGTATTGTATAATATTTACTTTTTTAATCTATTTACAATTAATCTTATGTTATCATTGTTTATTTCTGATTGACTGTTTATGGTATTATAGTTATACATAATATATTTAGTTTTATTATATAACTGTTTTTTTTACCTGCATATTCCTTTTTATATATTACCATTGAATAATGGCTTCTATTTGTTTCCTGCTTCTTGTAAAGCCCTTTGAAAATCTTGAAAAAGAATCATAAAAAGAAAGATCCTCCTGCTGGATGTGGATTGGACATCCTGCCGGATGTGGTATGGACCTCCTGCCGGACGTGGTATGGACCTCCTCCCGGATGTGGTATGGACCTCCTGCCGGATGTGGTATGGACCTCCTGCCGGATGTGGTATGGACCTCCTGCCGGATGTTTTACTGTCCTCCTGCCGGATGTGGTATGGACCTCCTGCCGGATGTGGTAAGGACCTCCTGCCGGATGTGGTATGGACCTCCTGCTGGATGTGGTACGGACCTCCTGCCGGATGTGGTATGGACCTCCTGCCGGATGTGGTATGGACCTCCTGCCGGATGTGGTATGGTCCTCCTGCCAGGTGTTGTATGAACCACATTCTGGATGTGGTACGGACCTCCTGCCGGACGTGGTATGGACCTCCTGCCGGATGTGGTATGGACCTCCTGCCGGATGTGGTATGGACCTCCTGCCAGATGTGGTACGGGCCTCCTGCCGGATGTGGCATGGACCTCCTGCCGGATGTGGTATGGACCTCCTGCCGGATGTGGTATGGACATCTTCCCGGACGTGGTATGGACCTCCTGCCGGATGTGGTATGGACCTCCTGCCGGACGTGGTATGGATCTCCTGCCGGACGTGGTATGGACCTCCTGCCGGATGTGGTATGGACCTCCTGCCGGATGTGGTATGGACCTCCTGCCAGATGTGGTACGGGCCTCCTGCCGGATGTGGAATGGTGCTCGGACTTTATCTACAGAGGAGGTGGAGCAAGGAGAGATTGTTCAGGTTCAATGGTCAAGGGCAAATAAAAAGAGGGTGAGTACATGGGAGAGGCCAGCGATGAGGGGCCCAGTGAGTGAGTGGCACGGAGAAGGAGTGGGGCTTCGAGGCTTTGGCTCAAGAGGCTTCGGCGTGAAGAGGCTGAGGACGAGCAAATCAGGGCTAAGGTAAGACGATCACATTTAATTTAATAGATCTTTTTATTTTTCTCTTGTAAGGTGAGGGAAGAAAGAGTCAGGATGAATGTGAAGGCATTTGCTGCTCACAGTGTCAGATGTGGGAAGTCATGGACTCTTCTAGTCTCCCGGACATCCACGTCTGCACTACATCAAGAAGTCTCCATTTCCTCATTGACAAATCACCTTTTAAAAAGGAAAAACTAGACATTTCTCTAATCTCCTGTTCAGTTACTGCTTTGTCTTCTAAGTTAACATGACTTGTATCTGCTCTCTGCTGGCAAATTAACTCTTTCCTTGACAAAGAGAAATCCTTTCTCTCACAATTACCTTTCTCTTTCAAAACCATTTCAGAAGCACCTGGCAAATCTCTGTCAACTGGATCTTCTTCATCTCTCAATCATTTCTTAGACATGGACCTTGTTACTGTACATGCCAGATATATCTCACAATTCTCTTCCACCTCTTCTTTCCTAGGCCTGCTTGTTAATCTTAAAACTGACCCAACTCTATCTTCTATTAGCCTAATCATGCCCTAATAAATTTGAGACTCCCTGCATGGGGAACTTTGGGATTACTCCTACCACAACAGGTCCTTTAACTAACTCTGAATTTAGCACTATTTTGTGGAGAGATATTGACTCCACCTCACTTCCAACACCTTTAATCGCTCCCCTGTGTCAGTTCTTTGATCAAGAGATAAAATCCCTTGTTCTAGCAATGATTGTGTTCAACCAGTATCCCTAAGAATTTTAACTTCTACCTGTGCTTCTCCCTCCTTTACTGAAACAAAAAGTTTTAAAACATCCATGACACCCTTATCAGATTTAGAATCTTTGCTCTCTCTAAATTCAACTGTTTGAATAGATTTTTCCGGTAAAACTTTCTTTTCTCTTTTGTTTTTCAATACTAGACAATTTGCAATAACATGACCAGGATTTTTACACAAATGACATCCAAATCCAGAAGTTCTGTCCTTTCCAACCTTCTCTCCAGACTTAATTTCAGGCTTATTCTCCTGTTCCTTATTAATCCTCTGAACAGGCTTGTCACTCTGCTCCACATTAATTTTCTGAAAATGCCCACCATGTTGACATGTACTTTTATGAATTAATGCAAATTGGTCAACCATTCGAGCTGCATGTTGCCACGTAGCCACGTCACTCTCATCCAGGTATCATTTCAACTCCCTTGGCCACACCTTTTAATTTCTTCAATAACATCAATTCTCTTAATCCGTCAAAATCATTATTTATTCCTCTTTTTAAAAATTTTTAAAAAATTTTTCACACTATAAACCATACTGACCAAAATACATACAGACATTTTTTCTCTTGAAAATATAGAGTCATTTTCTCCCCTTTTTCCCCCTCCCTTCCCTCCCTCCCTCACCCCCTTCCCATTTATTTAAAGTTCAATCTATAAGATACATTAAACCCGTTAAACAATGTCATCACTTAATAAAAATTAACAGAAATGTTTGTCTTTTTCTTTTTTATACTGAGTCAGTTCATTTTGTTGTCTTTTCCTGTCATTTTCGGTGGTGGAGGTCCGTGGTAGGATTTCTCTATTGTGTTTCATGTATGGTTCCCATATTTGTTTGAATATTGTGATGTAATTTCTTAAATTATATGTTAATTTTTTCTAATGGAATACATTTATTTATTTCTATGTACCATTGTTGTATTCTCAAGTTGTCTTCTAATTTCCACGTTGACATAATACATTTTTTTGCTTCAGCTAAGTTTATCATAATAAATCTTTTTTGTGCTCCATCTAAATCAAGTCCAAATTCTTTATTTCTTATATTACTTAGAAGGAAGATCTCTGGGTTTTTGGTATATTGCTTTTTGTGATTTTATTTAATATCTGGTTTAGATCTTCCCAAAACTTTTCCCCTTTCTCACATGTCCAAATTGCATGTATTGTTCCCATTTCCTTTTTACAGCGAAAACATCTGTCTGATACTGTTGGGTCCCATTTATTTAACTTTTGGGGTGTGATGTATAGCCTGTGTAACGAATTATATTGTATCATGCGTAACCTTGTGTTTATTGTATTTCACATAGTTCTGGAGCATAGCTTTTCCCACGTTTCATTCTTTATCTTTATGTTTAGATCTTGTTCCCATTTTTGTTTAGGTTTACAGTTAGTTTCCTCGTTCTCCTTTTCTTGCAGTTTGATGTACATGTTTGTTATAAATTTTTTAATTATCATTGTGTCTGTAATCACATATTCAAAATTGCTTCGTTCTGGTAACCTCAGACTGTTTCCCAATTTGTCCTTCAAGTAGGTTTTCAGTTGGTGGTATGGAAACATTGTATCGTGAGTTATATTATATTTGTCCTTCATTTGTTCAAAAGATAATAATTTATTTCCAGAAAAACAATTTTCTATTCTTTTGATCCCTTTTCTCTCCCATTCTCTGAAGGAAAGGTTATTTATTGTGAAAGGGATTCGTTGATTTTGCGTCAATATTAATTTTGGTAGTTGATCATTTATTTTATTCCTTTCTACGTGAATCTTCTTCCAAATGTTGAGCAGATGGTGCAATACTGGTGAATTCCTATGTTGCACCAATTTCTCATCCCACTCGTATAGTATATGTTCAGGTATCTTCTCCCTTATTTTATCTAGTTCTAATCTGGTCCAATCTAGTTTTTCTCTTGTTTGATAAAAATCTGATAGGTATCTTAATTGTGCTGCTCTATAATAATTCCTAAAGTTTGGTAGTTGTAAACGTCCTTGTTTGTACCATTCTGTTAATTTATTTAGTGCTATCCTCAGTTTCCCCCCTTTCCATAAGAATTTCCTTATTATTTTCTTTTGCTCTTGAAGAATTTCTCTGTTAGGTGATGAAATAGGTATTGTATCCTTGGGAAGATGTTCATTTTAATACAAGTTTTTGTTGATCTCCGTTGGGTTATATGTAATTTGTTTGACCTTTTTCCTTGATGCTAATACTGTTTTTTAGTTTGTTCTGTCTTATGCTGCCATGCTAGTATTTTGTGCATTTTTTCTCCTAGCTCATAATATTTCTGTTTTGTCCTCATTATGTTCTTCTCCACCTTATATGTTTGTAATGTTTCATATTTTATTTTCTTTTCCGTCAATTCTCTTCTTTTAGTTGTATCTTCCTTTATTGCTAATTCTTTTTCTGTATTTGTTAGTTTCCTTTCCAACAGTTCAATTTCCCGATTGTAGTCCTTCTTCATCTTAGTTACATAACTTATTATCTGTCCTCCGAAGAACGCTTTCATTGCATCCCATAATATAAATTTATCTTTCACTGATTCTGTATTTATTTCAATGTACATATCAATTTGTCACTCAATGAATTCTCTAAAATCCTATCTTTTAAGTAGCATGGAGTTTAATCTCCATCTATACATTCTTGGTGGGATAAATAGCTGGACTTACTGGGGCTCGGTCTGAGAAAGGTTGGAGGAGGCAGTGAGTCAGCATCTGGTGTCATGTGAGAGGAGGAGGAGCCAAGAGACAGCATCAGAGAGGTGAGTAGCATAAATATCTGGACTTACCGGGGCTCGGTGTTAGAAAGGTCAGAGTCGGGGTCGGAGGAGGCAGTGAGTCAGCGCCTGGTGTCGTGTGAGAGGAGGAGGAGCCAGGAGAGGGCATCAGAGAGGTGAGCAGCATAAATTGCTCGACTTTCCGGGGCTCGGTCTGAGAAAGGTCGAACACGGGGACGGAGGAGGCAGTGAGTCAGCGCCTGGTGTCGTGTGAGAGGAGGAGGAGCCAGGAGAGAGCATCAGAGAGGTGAATAGCAGAAATAGATGGACTTACCGGGGCTCGGTCTGAGAAAGGTCAGACTCGGGTTTGGAGGAGGCAGTGAGTCAGCACCTGATGTCATGTGAGAGGAGGAGGATCCAGGAGAGAGCATCAGAGATGTGAGTAGCATAAATAGCTGGACTTACCAGGGCTCGGTCTGAGAAAGTTTGTACTCGGGGTCGGAGGAGGCAGTGAGTCAGCGCCTGGTGTCGTGTGAGAGGAGGAGGATCCAGGAGAGAGCATCAGAGATGTGAGTAGCATAAATAGCTGGACTTACCGGGGCTCAGTCTGAGAAAGGTCAGACTCGGGATCGGAGGAGGCAGTGAGTCAGTGTCTTGTGTCATGTGAGAGGAGTTCATTGGCGTTAATTGGTAAGGGCTAATAAAAGGATTAGAAAGGGAGGGAGTGGTAGGGATGTGGCATGAGCTTCCGGCAGACGTAGTTGAGGCGGGATCATTGGTTACATTTAAGGAAAAACTGGATAGTTACATAGAGAGGAGAGGACTGGAGGGGTATGGACCGGGTGCTGATCAGTGGGACTAGGAGGGTGGGGATTTGTTACGGCATGGACTAGTAGAGCCGAACTGGCCTGTTCTGTGCTGTAAGTGGTTATATGGTTATATGGTTATATATATGGGATGTCCTCTAGCTCTAGCCAATAACAGGGGTGAGTGATCCGATAACAATCTAGCTTTATATTCTGTTTTCTTAACTCTTCCTTGAATGTGGGCTGATAACAGGAATAGGTCTATCCTTGAGTATGTTTTATGTCTACCCAAATAATATGAATATTCCTTTTCCTTTGGTTGTTGTTTCCTCCATATATCCAAAAGTTGCATTTCCTGCATCGATTTAATTATAAATTTGGTTACTTTGTTCTTTCTGTTAGTCTTTTTTCCAGTTTTATCCATGTTTGAGTCCAAATTAAGGTTAAAATCCCCTCCGATTAGTATATTCCCTTGCGAATCTGCGATCTTCAAAAAGATATCTTGCATAATTTTTTGATCATCTTAATTAGGTGCGTATACATTGAGTAAATTCCAAAATTCTGAATATATCTGACATTTTATCATTACATACCTCCCTGCTGGATCTATTATTTCCTCTTCTATTTTGATTGGTACATTTTTATTGATTAATATAGCTACTCCTCTGGCTTTTGAATTATCTGATGCTGCTGTTACATGTCCTATCCAATCTCTCTTTAATTTCTTGTGTTCCACTTCAGTTCGATGTGTTTCTTGCACAAATGCTATATCAATTTTTTCTTTCTTCAGTAAATTTAACGGTTTCTTCCTTTTGATTTAGTTATGTATTCCATTAATATTTAAAGTCAACATGGTCATTTCATACTTTGTTTGTCTTTCCTTTCCGTTTCCTCATCACCACCTTCCCTTCTTATCCATTTCTGCTTTCTTTTTTTGAACACATTGTAAGACAACACTTCTAAAACATAAAATATTTCCACTATTCCCACATCTAAAATTCCTTTAACCCGAATAATCCCTCCCTTTTCTGAGTTGCCCTTTGTTCCTTGTTGGGCAACTACATCTCCGCTCTCCATTTGGATTTGCGAACCCGCTCGCAAGCGTCAACTGATTTCACTGTACTGTTATTCTTCCCCACCCAGCACCCCCCAGAAAAGATTTTAATCTTCATATATAACAAAGCTCACTCTCTTAATTCCCTCCTTTCTTCCTTTCTTTCCCTTCTTAGTTCTTACTTATACTTCATTCTTCTTTTTGAGATATAGTTTGTTGTCATTTTTGTTCTTTTTACATCTCTTTATCTCACTGTCTGTTTTGTAGGTGTTCTGCAAATTTTTGTGCTTCTTCCGGATCCGAGAATAGTTTGCTTTGCTGCCCTGGGATAACTATTTTAAGCACCGCTGGATATTTTATCATAAATTTATAACCTTTTTTCCATAGGGTCGATTTTGCTGCGTTAAACTCCTTCCTCTTCTTCAGGAGTTCAAAACTTATGTCTGGATAGAAATTTTTTTTGACCTTTGTATTCCAATGGTTTTTTATGTTCTCTTATTTTTTTCAGTGTCTTCTCCAATATATTTTCTCTTGTCGTATATCTTAAGAATTTTACAAGAATGGATCTTGGTTTTTGTTGTGGTTGTGGTTTTGGGGCTAATGTTCTATGTGCCCTTTCTATTTCCATTCCTTCCTGTAATTCTGGCCTTCCTAGGACTCTGGGGATCCATTCTTTTATAAATTCTTTCATATTTTTGCCTTCTTCATCTTCCTTCAGGCCCACTATCTTTATATTGTTTCTCCTATTATAGTTTTCCTTTATATCCATCTTCTGAGCTAACAGCGCACTTTTGTTTGGCTCCGTGAGCCATTTTTGTAGTCCTGAGTTCGGGGTTTCCACTGACCTCACTGAGCGGGCTTCTCTCTCCACGGCGGGCCTCCTCGTACAGGTAAGGCCTTCACCTTTCTCTTCCGACGTCTTTCCTTCTTCTTTTCTTCCAGTTGTTTTTGGTTTTTCTTTCTTTGCTGCCATTTTCTCCACACTTTTATTTTTAATTTCTTATGGTTTCTGTGTTTGTAGCTTTGCTTTTTCTTTACCTTTTTAAGTTTTCTGGAGAGGGCTGGTGTTTTCTTCCCGGTCACTATTCCTTCATGTGACTTCCCTCATTATTTATTCCTCTTGAGGCACAATCCATATAAGATTGATTCCATGTTTTTATCAAACTCCTACATTTTTCTCTATCTGCTTCTGAATACATCTTTCTGAACAATATCATAATTTGCCACTTGTTGTACAGTCAAGCGAGAGGATGCAATTTGTGCTTCTCCCTTCAATACACGTTGGAGCATTAATGTCCACTTCTTTTTAGGTCATTTTGAACTATCAGCGACCTTTTCAAAAACTGAAAATAGGTATCTATCTCTCCCTCATCAAAAGGAGGCACTAGATTTACCTCTCTACTTGGCAAAAACCTCTCCGCAGGAATTACAGCTTCAGCTCTCTTACTTTGCTCCCTATCAATTTTCATCCTCTCAAATTTAATCTGTCTTTCAGCGAACTCGAACTCATATCTCCTCTGTTTTTCAGCTTCCTCTTTTTGACTTTTAGCCTCTTCTCCGCCGTTTAGACTCTTCTATCCTCAATTCCTCCAATTCCAATTGCAACTCACCAGATCTATCCTCTGGAAAAGCTTCTAAGTCTTTCTGAACAAATTTATCCTCACTAATACATTATTTCACTATAACCTCTGAATTTGTACTTTCCTCATCCAATGTTTCAATTCAGTCTGTTTTAATGCCTTAGAAATAACCATCAGTCCCTCTTTTCCTTTGCTCCTCAGTTCCGCAAATAATGGTTCTGACAAAATCTTATCAACATCCATTGATGCTGTTTCTCACAATTAACTAATAATCCATAAAACTCGTGTTCAATGGGCTGGACGAGCTCAGATATAATGTTACGAGCCCAAAGGACCCCAAAACCCAGCAGCAATAGACAAGTTGTTACTTAAACAAAAGTTGTTTTTAATTATCTTTAAAAATGAAAACAGAATCAAACTTAAACTTATCTCTATTAACTTAACTAAACCAACTTAACCCCCTTCTAATTCTAAGCACACATGTATGTCATGTGTGTGTAAACTCATGTAAAGTTCTTTTTTCCACAGTTCAATCTCATTTCTCATTCTTCTAAGTACACTGGTTGCAGGCAAATCTTATACTGTGCAGAGACTTTAACAGATAGAAAGTTCACCAGTCTTCAGTGCATGAAAGGTAAGTGTTTACCACTCTAGAAGATTCTCATCAGGTTTGCAGAGAGAGATGTGATGTTCCAGGAGTTCCACAACTGAGGTTCCACCATTAGCTGATGAAACTTGCCCCATCTGGATTATCCAGATGCTAACGTCTTTCTTTTAGGCTCCTACAGAATTCCTTTCTGTTTCAATTATTCCAAGAGAAACATCGGAAAGACAGCACATCCAGCCATCTGCCACTCTGGAGTTTCTGTTCCAGTTCCATCCAGCTTCTCCTACTTGTTTCAGATATGACTGTTCACTCTCTCTCTCTCTCTCTCTCTCTCTCCCTCTCACTCTCTCTCTCCCTCTCACTCTTTCACTCTCACTCTCACTTGAAAAGACCCCTCCTCTTGCAAATAATAGGAGTTAGTCTTCTGCTAATGCGGCTGGGGTGAGCATGGAATTGGAACACTGTTGTTTTTAGGTAAACAAGATCCCCGGAGTGAGCACGTTGCAGAAAGGTCAGAAGTCTTGTAAAAATATTCAACACTGATGATCGGTCTCCAGTCCATTCATTTCATAACATAACATATAACATAACAATTACAGCACGGAAACAGGCCATTAGGCCCTTCTAGTCCGCACCGAACCAAACACCTCTTTCTAATCCCACCTCCCTGCACAATGCCCATAACCCTCCATCTTCCTCTCATCCATATACCTGTCCAACCTTTTCTTAAATAATACAATTGACTCCGCCGCCACTATTTCTCCCGGAAGATCATTCCACACAGCTACCACTCTCTGAGTAAAGAAGTTCCCCCTCATGTTACCTCTAAACCTCTGCCCCTTAATTCTTAACTCATGTCCTCTTGTTTTAATCTTTCCTCCTCTTAACGGAAATAGTCTATCCACATCCACTCTGTCTATCCCTTTCATAATCTTAAATACTTCTATCAAATCCCCTCTCAACCTTCTATGCTCCAAAGAATAAAGACCCAATCTGTCCAATCTCTCCCCATACTCCAGATGCTTAAACCCAGGCAACATTCTGGTAAACCTTCTCTGCACTCTCTCCACTCTGTTTATATCCTTCCTATAATTAGGCGACCAGAACTGCACACAGAACTCCAAATTAGGCCGCACCAACGTCTTATACAATCTCAACATCACCTCCCAACTCCTATATTCCATGCAATGATTGATAAAGGCCAGCATACTAAAAGCCTTCTTCACCACCCTATTCACGTGAGTTTCTACCTTCAGGGAACGATGTACCGTCACTCCTAAATCTTTCTGCTCTTCTGTATTCCTCAATGCTCTCCCATTTACCACATATGTCCTATTCTGATTCTTCTTACCAAAATGAAGCACCTCACACTTATCAGCATTAAATTCCATCTGCCATTTTTCAGCCCACTTTTCTAAGCAGCCCAATCCCTCTGCAATCCTAGAAAACCTTCTTCATTATCCACTATTCCACCTATCTTAGTATCGTCTCCATATTTACTAATCCAATTCACCACCCCATCATCTAGATCATTAATGTATATAACGAACAACAATGGGCCCAATACAGATCCTTGAGGCACACCACTGGTCACCGGCCTCCAACCTGACAGACAATTATCCACTACCACTCTCTGGCCTCTCCCTTTCAGCCAATGTTCAATCCATTTGACTATCTCAAAATTTATACCTAAAGACTGCACCTTCCTAACTAACCTTCCATGTGGTACCTTATCGAAGGCCTTACTGAAGTCCATATAGACAACATCCACTGCGCTACCCTCATCCACATTCCTAGTCACCTCTTCAAAAAATTCAATCAGATTGGTCAAACATGACCTTCCTCCCACAAATCCATGTTGAGTGCTCCTGATCAGACCCTGTCTATCCAGATGTTTATAAGTACTATCTCTAAGAATTTTCTCCATTAATTTACCTACCACAGACGTCAAACTTACAGGCCGATAGTTGCCAGGCTTCCTCCTTGAACCCTTTTTAAATAACGGAACCACATGCGCAATGCACCAATCCTCCGGCGTTATCCCCATATCAAATGACATTTCATGACATTATTTCAATTAGCACGTACTTGTGAAATGTGCAAAGGATTCTCCATATTTTCAGTAAAGTCACTGAATATGAATTCTTCTGTATTACAAATGCAATCTGTTTTAAAATGTGTGTGTATATATATGTTACCTTCTCTAATTTTACCAATTTATCTCCTAACTAAATCTACAAATATTACATTACAGAATCCTCCTGTTTCAAACAACCATCAATTGTACCAGCCTGAAACACGTGGACTCCAAAGGTGCAGAGAGTTTGCGGAGGATAGGAATTATACCAGAAACCCTAGCAAATTTCTGCGGATGCCATCTTCTCGAGGCAATTGACTGACTAGGAGGGTGAGAGAGGTGAGTGAGATTGGCCTGTTGGGTGCCAACGTGTCTTTAAATGTTTTAAAGTGCCTTTAAAATGAACTCAGGGTTGAACAGTAGGGTTTACAAATTAGATGGTAACAGGAGTTTAACCTGCCAATTTGGCATGTTTTCTACCTGTGTACAAGCCAATTGGTGAGTAGAATAAAAAAAATACTGCACAGGTTTTCAAATCACATTGGAGGTGGATTATCGCCCCATGTACACGTACTGTGTAGCTGCTTCTGGACAATTTGTAAGCGATCATGGATGCCCAGTTAGAAAATTACTTCAATGCTTGCATGGTTACACTTAAACCTTCACGCCATGAGAACGCCAGAACAGTACCAACAGCATGGTGGATTATGGGTAAGAAGTCGGCCATTGCACCTGCTTCAATGCCATTCCCCACCGGACCACTATAGGCTCCTCTGACTACCCACTCCACTCTCCACCAGTCCAACAGTGTTTCTCTGCTGGCCCGATAGCAGTCCCACTCCCCCAACCCAGACACCATTCCTACGCAAGGCCCTGACAGCGTTCTGCCCCAGCATCGACAGCTTTGCCACTTGCGCCTGATTCTGTGTTCATCCTCCAGCCCTAACAGCATTCCAACTCCATGCTCACTCCAGCCCCAACAGCATCCTGCACCCACCCTGGCAACTTATTGTTTTGGAGGCCAACACGAGGAACGGGATTACCAGCGGGGCCTCTGGTGACGCGGTGAATGTGTGACACCTCTCTTACGGCGTTTTTGAAGGGGCAATTTAGGACCGCACCCCCCTCTTCGAAGGCGTGGTGTGAGATGTGCCATGCATTCACTGCGTCACTGGGCCCATGCAGGGAATTCCCTTTTCCCTGTGTTGGCCTCCAAGCGGCAAGTGGCCGGGGTGTGGGTGTATCGGGTGGATGGGGGAGGTGTAGGGCTGGGATGATCATGGAGCGGGAGCACTGTTGGGCCGGCAGGCTAACGCGGTCAGGCCAGTGGGAAGTGGAGGGGACTGTTGGGATGGAGTGGGCCGGAGGGGAACGGAGTTGAGACAGGAGAAATGACCGTCCTTACCCATAATCCCCCATGTGGCTGGAACTGCTCTGGCATTCCAGCAGCATGCATGTTTATGGGTAAGGAAGACGGCCATTGCACACAAGTGTTGACGTCATAACCTACCTGGGCCCCCACGATCGTTACATGTTGACAAGCAGCAGCTACATGGTGCGTATACACAGGTCGACAATCCACCTGCGAGGTGGTGTTCCAACCTCTGCAGTTTGTTTCTAAAAGTGTACCTAAATAGCCTTTACACGGGTAGAAAACCCGCAAATTGGCAGGTTAAACCCGTGCTACAATACCATTTGTTAACCCCTCGAGGCTGAGGAAGAGTTTGCTCCTGGAGAGGTGAGCTTCTTTAAGAAATTTAATGGACTTTGGAGTCGGTAATTGAGGCAGTGATTAGGGCCATCCAGTGTTCCGGTTGTCGGATGTGGGAAGTCAGGGACAGCACGTCTGTTCCTGATAACGACATGTGCAAAAGGTACATCAGGCTCCAGTTCCTGACAAACTGAGTTAGGGACCTGGAGCTGGAGTTAGATTTTAAGGGAGACAGAGGTTGTGATAGGAGCTTCAGGGAGGCAGTTACACGTAAAAGTCAGGAGGCAGGGAAACAGTGTAGGCAGGGTTTCGGTAGGAATATATAGGTGAGCGCAACATATTTGGCCGAAAGGCCTGCACTGTATTGTTCTGTGATGTGTGGTGGAAAGTGTGCTGAACGTCTACATCACGGTCTGGTACTGGGACACCGACACGTCTGATTGTAAAGTCCTGCTGAAGGTAGTGGACACAGCCCAGGACATCACAAGTGAAACCCTCCCCAAACTGAAAACTTCTTCGAGGAACACTGCCGTCGGAGAGCAGCAGTGTTCGTCAAGGATTCACAACACTCTGCATCTCTCTGTTCTCATTGCTACCATCAGGAAAGAGCTAGAGTTGCCACGAGACTCGCACCAGCAGGTTCAGGAACAGCTGCTACTCCTCCACCATCCAACAACAAACCCAATCGGGACTCATTAAATGGCTCGAATGTTTGGACTTGATTGAATTTTTTCCAGTTTGTTTCCAGTTCTTGATTTGTTTGCACGTTTATGTTCTGTTCAGTTCTTTTGCACCACAAACAAGTGATAATTGTGTCTGGCTCCGAGGAAAAAATGATTCTCAGGATTTTATGTGATGCCATGTGTGCACTTGACAATAAATTGGAATCTGTATTGCATCATTTGTTTCCAATTGTTCTTTATTTGTTTCCGTGCGTACACTGGGTTGGTTCATTTCAGCATGACCAAGACATGGTGACTCTGTCTCGCCCACAGGAAAAAGAATCTCAGGGTTGTATGTGACTTCCTGCACGTAACTCTGACCATAAATCTGAAGTTGGACCAAAGGGCCTGTTTCCACGGTGGGAAACTTTCTGATCTGAGTGGCAGACATCATTTTTTAAGGGAATCCCACAGTAAAGTCTGGAAATTAAAACTGGATTTAATTGCAATGATTCTGCAAAAATACGACAATGGATATGATCAGTTGTTGGGAGGGAATAGGGAAGCAGGGCTCATGCCCCCTCCTTTCCTGTCGGAAGTAAGCACAAGACCATGAGAGAACGTATCACGTACATTGAGCCATGTATATCGTGCGCAAGCCTTGTTGGGAAGAGGGGGCCTCAGCGAAGCCCACATCTTTCCCCATCTGTATCACCATCCAGACAGCCACTGTTGGAATCCTCCTTCTGAGCCCAACGGCAATGAACAGGGCACAGACCAGTCCTTCAGCCACAATGTTGTTCTGACCGATGTAAACCTACTCCATAACAATCTAACCCCTCCCCACCTCACACCCATAACCCTCTATTATCTTTACATCTGCCTGTCAAAGAGTCTTAAATGTCCCTGTTGTACCAGCCTCTATCACCACCCTCGGCAATGCATTCCAGGCACCACCACTCTCTGTGTATATAAAAGAGAGGGTCAGATATCTCTCTTACATTTCCAAGGGTTAAGATTCAATTTATTGTCATGTCATGAAGTCAGTGCAATATTACTCAAATTTGCTTTTCGTCTGCTGTAGGGCAGACAGATTGGCCATCGACAGAAATTGTCTGAAGCGCCTCTTCCAGTCAGAGAAAGAGAAGTAAATGAGAGTTCGATGAGCGTCACTGAGTGTCCTTCAATTCACCTCCAACCCTCCCACCAGCTCCTGTAGCCAGACAGAGTCCAGTCCAAACCATCAGCCGCTTGAGGTCCCGATCCGATTCCCCACCACGATTAGAAGCCCTTCAGTGACCTCGGCACCCTCGCACATCCTGGTTCAGGTACCTTCGGTCAGTCTCGAGCCAGACTCCTGCAGTCCGCGGCCCGGTGTGAATCCCTTGACCGGAATCGCCCGCAGCCAGAGTAGGTTCCTTGCCCCGAATCATCCGCGGCCTGTGTGTTCAACCACAGGATCCCTCTCTGGTCTGCCGCTGTGGTCACCGTCCCATGAGTCACCTCCTCTGCATCTCCTTTTTAAACCAGGGGGTGAGCTCCCCATTTTCTGGTGCCCTGTGCCAGTCCTCTGCTTCCCCAGAGTTGGTAGCCTCTCCTGGCTGCTGCCGCTCATCGGCCCTGCGATCCTGGAGGCCGTCCCTGTGGCTGCAGTATTTTTATATAAAACCACCGCCAGGTCAATTAACGGTTCTTTTAAAGTCTGTACGGATCCAACCGCATTTGGACCAGATGGTAGGAGCCCATGTCAGAGCGCTGTGTTTCCACTCTCCGTGGGTCTGTGACAGCGCTGTCCTTACAGAAGGACCGGCAGTGCTGCCATGTTCTCCCATTCCCAGCTCTCTGAACAGACAGGGTACCAAGGGTGAGTGGAGAAGCAGTTTAGTGGGGCTGTGGGAGAATGGTTCAGCTCATGATGGAATGGTGGAGCAGACTCGATAGGCTGAATGACCTACCTCTGCTCCTTTATCTCATTGTCTCAATTTGTGATTCACAGTTTGGGGTATTTACATGAAAACTGCATACATTACTGTAGAAAAAAGTGGTGGTCTGTATCAAAAAACACCACAAATTTTGACAAATACAACCTTTTCTGTTTTATAAAAACACTGTACTTTCCTTCAAAACACATCCCCTGGTTTTTTATAGGAACCTCCACTTCTCACAAAACAATAATTAGACACAAAACATTTACATTTAGACATCAGATATTCCACAAAACAATAGAACATTTACAGCACAGAAACAAGCCACTCGGCCCCTCTATTCTGTGCTACACCACTTTTTCGTATCAAGTCCCACTGACCCATGACTGCCTCCAGCTCCAACAGTGTCATCAGGTTTGCAAATGACATCTCAGTAGTTTTCCTAGTCAGCAATAACGACGGATCGTACAACAGAGAAGGGGTGGAAAATCTCATGAATTGAGGTAAGTGTAACATACTGGGTCTCAATGTGGACACAATTGCTGACTTCATGAGGACGAGGACCGACCACCCTCCACTACACATCAACAACTCTGTAGTGGAGAGAGTGGAGGACACCAATTTCCTTGGAGTTCACTGAACAAGAGACAGATCCTGGATACACAACATCTCCTCACTTGTCAGGAAGGTACAACCGAAACTTCAATTCCTTATAGACTGAAGTAGGGAAGGTGACCGGCCAGCATCAGGTCAACTTTCTACAGCAGTTTTATCGAGAATGTCCTGAGCAGGGTTCGAATCACGACCGTCTGAAAGGAGTTTCCACGTTCCACTTGTGACTGCATAGGTTTTGTCCGGTTTCTCCGTTTTCCTCACATAATTCAAAATGAACCGGGTTAGTTGGTTAATTGGGTGTAATTGGGTGGCACAGGCTCAAGGGCTGAAGGGCCTGTTACCGCACTGTATGTCTAAATTTAAATATTTATAACGTTTACCATGGAAACAACCAATTTGGTTCAACCTTTCAATCTGCCACGGCCATGTAGTACTGCGAGAGTCCAGTAGGGGGAGGCAGCACACCACAAAATTTTTACAATACAGTGCCGCACCCCACACTGGGGAAACCCAGCAGATCCGGCAGCCTCCATCAGAAGTGAAGGGCAGTCGAGGAGCCAGGCTGATAGATTTAGATGTACAGGCCATTTCGGCCCAAGAGTCTGTGCCACCCAATTTACACCCAATTAGCCTACACCCCCAGTACGTATTAAACTGAGTCGCTGGGTAAAACCCACTCAGACACGGGGAGAACGTACAAACTCCTTACAGACAGTGTTGATTCGAGCCCCTGGCCCAGTCTCTGGTGCTGTAACATTGTTGTGCTAACCTCGACACCAACCATGGCTCCCAAGAATATCTAGCAGAGGATGGTTTTAATTCATTAACCTCTGTGTTATGGGCCCAGCATGCTTCCTCTGCGCCTCTCTGCTTTCATGGAAATAGAATAATGAACAGTACAAATGTAAGCAGGTTTAGGTGACACAAGAACCAGAGGGCATGGGTCAAGGGTGAAAAGTGAATTGTTGAAAGGAAACATTCGGGGGAACTTTTTCCTGCAGAGAGTGGTGGGAGTGTGGAACGAGCTGACACCTGACGTGGTGAAAACTGGCTTGACTATGACATTTAAGTAAAGTTTGGACCAGTCCCTGGATGAGAGAGGAATGAGGGGAAATGGATTAGGTTCATATGGACAGGTGTGGCACGGTTACTTTAGCTGTTAGTGCAGCACTCTTTGAGGGTCAGCGACTGTGACTGGGGTTCAAGTCGGCGCTGCCTGTTAGGTGTTTGTACACTCTCCTCACGACTGTGTAAGGATCATCCGGGAGTTCCAGTTTCCTCCCACAGTTCAAAGCGTCCCGAGGGTGGAGGTTAATTGGATGTGTAATGAGCGCAGAAGTCCCCAAAACCCAGCAGGAATAGAAATTCACCAAGAAAGGTCAGACTCAGACTCAGAGGAGACAGTGAGTCAGGGCCTGGTGTCGGGTGAGAGGACGAGGAGCCAAGAGACAGCATCAGAGGGTGAGTAGAATAAATAGCTGGACTTACTAATTTGGCTGGTCCAATCTAAATGTAAATTCGAGCTGGGAGTCGACGGAGGAGAAGCTCGGAGAGAGTGACGTGGAGGTAAGCAGTTAAATACAAGGGTTTACTGGGGCTTGGGCCTACTCAAATCGGGCTGGGAGTCTGAGGAGGCAACAGCTGGAGTTTGAGCTGTGAGTCAGAGGAGCAGGAGCTTGGAGAGAGTGACTGGGTTAATTGGTCAAGCGGCCAGTAAAAGGAGTAAAAGGGGAGGGGGCGGCCAGCGAGGAGCGGCGCACTGAGTGAGTGGGGCACTGAAGGAGTGGGGCTTCCAGCCTTTGGCTCAACAGGCTTAGGCAAAAGCAGGCGAGGAGAAAGGTAAGTGGCATTATTTTAGCTCAGTCATGCCTATGGGGTTAGTGCTTTGTACTGGATGTCAGATGTGGGAACCACGGGTGAGTCCCACCCTCCCAAATAGCCACATCTGCGTCAGGTGCACCGAGATGCAGTTCCTTAAGGACCGAGTTGGGGAACTGGAGCTGCAACTTGAGGACCTACGGCTGGTAAGGGAGAGCGAGGAGTTGATAGATTCAACTTTCAGGGACATAGTTACCCCAAGACCAGATGTGTCAGTTAAGTGGGGAACTGTCAGGGGAGGGAAGAAAAATACCAGGAAAATAGAGAGCACACCTGTGAACATCCCTCTTAGTAACAGGTATATTTTGTTGGATGCTGTTGAGGGAGATGACCCGACAGAAGCTGGCAGCAGTGACCAGGTCCCTGGCACTGAGCCTGGCATGGTGGACCAAAAGGTAAAGAGGAATGCAGTGGTCATTGGGGACTCCAATGTCAGAAATACAGACAGGAGATTCTGTGAGCCAGATAGGTATGCCCGCATGGTGTGCTGCCTCCCTGGTGCAAGGGTGCGGGATATCTCAAAACGTGTCCAGGGTATTCTAAAAGGGGAAGGCGAACAGCCTGATGTCTTGGTACATGTGGGAACCAATGACATTGATAAAAAGGAGGAAGTACTGAAAAAGGATTACAGAAAGCTAGGACAGAAACTAAGAAATAGGACAGCCAGGGTGGTGATCTCTGGCACTGTGCCAAGTGCAACTGAGGACAAAAATGGAAGATTAAGAAAAATGAATGTGTGCTGAGGGGCTGGTGTAAGGGACAGGGTTTTGGCTTCTTGGATCATTGGGATCTCTTTCGGGGAAGGCATGACCTCTACAAGAAGGATAGGTTACACCTAAACCCAACAGGGGTCAATATATTGGCAGCTAGGTTTGGTACAGCCTTCGGGTGCGGTTTAAACTAATTTGGCAGGGGGATGGGAACCTGTATGATAGGGCAAAGGACAGAAAAGATAAAACAGGAAAAGTTAGGTTAGGCAGCGAAAGTAAAAAATCAGAAAGAGCAAGGAGGGTGAAAAAAGCAAATCTGAAGTCTTTATATCTTAATGCAAGAAGCATTCGGAACAAGGTAGATGAATTAGCTGTGGAAATTGAGATAAACAAATATGATTTGATTGGGATTACAGAAACATGGCTGCAGGGTGGGCAAGCCTGGGAACTTAACATCCGGGGGTGTACGATATTTAGGAGGGATCGGCAAGAAAGAAAAGGGGGTGGGGTAGTATTGACGCTGAGAGAAGGAAACGACACAATTGACAGGAAGGATATTAACTCAGAAGATGCGGAATCTATATGGGTAGAACTGAGGAATAGCAAGGGGTGGAAAACGTTAGTGGGGGTGGTATATTGTTAGGTCTGCTTTGTTCATGAATGAGTGAGACAAACACCAGGCTGAGTCGAAATCAGGGTTCTTTGTTCTTTATTACCGGATTGTAACACTTGCGACTAACCATGTTAGTCGGAGAATGCATTCTGCCGTTATCAGCAAAATGGTGATTTTTTATACCCTTGGATATGTGCTTAGAACATCATCATATCATTACTTGTCCAATGACTAAAACTGTTGCTATCCTTTCCCTGCTAGCTTCCTGCCTCTCAATCCATCAATGTCTCTCTTATCTTGTAAGTACAAGGATGCATTCACATCTTGTTACAGCCCTGCACATTCCCATCTCATGATGTTTTACCTAACAGGAGTACAAGGACACCTCCCCTTCTTGTTACAGCCCTGCACAGGGTAACTCCTTACACATTCCCATCTCATGATGTTTTACCTTACAATCCCTCCTTTGTCCTCTTTAGAGGACAATCTCGCCCTGACTATGCTACCACCGCGTTACATTAGTTCGCCTATTATTGCCAAGCTCTATACAGGTTCTATTCACAGGGTAGTTCGGCTGGTGGGCGAGGGCTCCCCCAACCCTCCTTTGCGTACACCCCCCATCCGTCACCCCGATCCCATTGCCCGTTTACAAGTTTCATCCCATTTGCCCCCAAGCAAAAAACTAGCTAACCCCCCGTACATTAGTAAATTCCCAAGTTAACATATGGTCTACAATCTGATTCATAATACTTGTTCTACAATCTGATTAATAATGTTTGTGTTACAATCAATGTTATAATATTTGTTCTACAATCAAGGTTATAATATTTAGGTTACAAGCAAGGTTAAAATTATATGTGTAACAATCTAATTCACAATCCCTCCTTCCCATCACATTCCCCTTCAGACTCCAGATCGATCTCAGCAACTTTCTCCGCCTCCTGTAATGTGAGAAAGTCTTGCTCCACAGCCTGCACAGCTTGATATTTCGGAGGCAGTTCATCACGGTCAGCAAAGGCTCTCTCTATGGTCCTCGTGACCAGCGTTCGAATGCATGGAATACAACAACAGCCACAAGTGATAAAAATTGATACAGAAATGAACAAACCCAGCAAAAGTTGTCCTAACAATGTGCTCCATCTCCCAAACACTCCCTGTAACCAGGATAAAACAGGATTGGAGACTCCAGACTGGGCTTTTAATTCTTTCGCCAATGCCCTAAGTTTCGTTAACCCCTTAGTGAGTGATCCATCTGGCCCTGTGTTATTAGAGATAGAAGTGCAGCATAGATCTCCAAACATAGCACACACTCCACCTTTCTCTGCCAGGACCATATCAATCGCTATCCTATTCTGAAGTGTCATAAGGGAAGTTTCTGACAGTTGTTGATGTATTGCCTCACAACGTCCCTGGTCAAATTTGCAAGGCGCTGGACATTATAGTGAATAAGGTTGATCCTATTAACATTCTTATTTACAGTGATGGGAAAAATTGCACTAAAAACAGGAAAGCTTTCAAACCCAGCTGCAATCTCATCGGCTAATTTAAATTCGTCCGGAATATTCTGGGCTTGGCCAATGGCATCAATCCATACCCCATCAGGGTTCCTTCCTCCCGGCCCCAAGAGTCCAACACTCCTCCTTTTTCTCCACAGCCAACTCTCTGTGTGGCGCAATTCTAGGGAATCCTCGTCTCCCTCCTGCCTTTTGACAATCAGCACTGGCGCATTAAGGGTTACTAGAGCACACCGACCATCCCAGTTAGCGGGGAGCCAGTTGTACAGCACTCTTCCTCCACAAAACCACCAAATATCCGCCCTAGCCTGGGTCAAGCGGGTTGCACTACTGCTATGTGAGAGATCAACATGAGTCCTGCACGAGTCGCTGGGCAACCAACCCACATGGAAAACGTGCGCTGCTGTGTTGTTGTTGGCAAAACAAGTAACATTAGTTATGCCTGTGGATCTAAAGACAGGGGGAGCTACATTAGCCGGAGCTATGGGAAACGTCTGTTCCCATATCAGACACCTATTCAGTGGGTTGGATTCTGACATTAGGTTCAAGGCGCAGTCCATAGCATCTGTCTCCTCAAAAATTGATCTGCTCATCCGTAATAATGGCCTTCCTCGGGCACAGACCCAGCAGTTCCCATACCCTGCTTGGTCCGCATATTTACCCATCTGATCTATCCAGGAGTTTGACTCATCAATACCTGTCTCAATTGCTATCTTCTCTCCCCTGGTCATCTTCGTACTGTCGAATTTTCTCACTTCCCCCTCTTTCGAAGTGGGTTTAATTATGTCCTTTGTGTATGTTTGTAAGTCGAATCTCACCACTCCCCAAGGATCTTTTCCATTAATAGACACTCCAATCATTAGATAGAAGAGGTCTCCGACACCATGTTCTCTCCCTGTGCCTCCCTCGCATGTCTTGTACTGTAGTAGGTTTTCGATACCCTAGTATCATTTCTCTATGTGCCTCAGACATGGCCGTACCGTTTTTACCCACGAGTCTTCCTAGGAAAGTTACCACCCTCCTTCCGATCTGACATTTCGACCTTTTTACTTTAAATCCAGCCTCGCCTAACCCCTTGAGTAAAACTGCTGTCCCTGTCAGGCACTCATGTGGCGTTTTCCCTGCTAATAGTAGGTCGTCTACATACTGAATCAGTGTAACATCTTCCGGGAGCTTTAATTTCATTAGGATTTCGCTAAGGGCCTGATTGAACAGTCCTGGACTGTCCTTATAACCCTGAGGTAATCTAGTGTATGTGTACCGATGTGCTTGGTAAGTGAAAGTGAACCAGTCTTGGCATTCCTCAGCTAATTTCAAGCAGAAGAATGCGTTTGCCAGATCAATGACAGTATAGTATTCGTGCTCCGGACTCAGAGCCCTAAGTGCTACATATGGGTCTGGGACTGGTCTCCCGATGGTCTTGGTAGCCAAGTTAATCTCCCGGAGGAGGTGTACCATCCTCCAGTCTTTTCTACCCTGTTTGGGAACAGGCATGATGGGCGTGTTCCACATACTGTCAGGTGCCGCCCTTAAAACCCCTGACTCCATTAACCCTTCTATCGTTCCTTTAATACCCTCCTCCTGACTGGGCGACAAGCGGTATTGTTTTCTCCATATTGGTTTCTGCCCGGGGTTGGCCAATTCTAGAAATACCTCTCCTTTTATTACTCCCACATCATAGGGCCCCGTTGTCCATATATGTGGACTCAGATTAGAAAGATATTTGTCTGAGTCTCTGTGATCAATATTTTCTCCTTCTATGGCTCGGTCTCTTTCTACTTTCTCATTCACAACCTGGTCCCATGCTTCAATATTCAGTCTGACAAATTTTCCTTCCTCCGAGGTGGAATATCCCGGGATTTCTGTCTGCCTGTATTCACACCCTATCGCTTCCTTTACCATCGGACCCAGCTGTCGAGCGTGATGATCTTTGGCAATACCCAAGGTCACATGAGGCACACTTTCTACTCCTAAGCAGAACCACTCCATTTGTTCTTCTGTCATGACAACCATAGCAGCTATTCCCTCCTTACCTACAAAGATAAATGGACAATGTATCGTTTCTGTCTTCCCTTCTTTTAGAGAGTCCCACCTCTCCTCATATTCCTGGTCCGGGTGGATGGTGTAGTTTAATGTAACATGCATAGGATCTAGTGGATAATGGTAATCCCCAAACCGAGGAATACTGGCCCTCCACTCAAAAAACTGTTTAATCAGCCCTGGGCCTGGTTCATCATACAGTAGCTGACTCCAGAAAATACTAACCTCCACAGAGTCTTCTGAAGCGTTAGAAAGGGTCATTACTATAAACTGTCCTCCCCTTCTTATTGTATCCCCTGGGTATGTTAACCGAAGGCCCTTCTCAGAACATTGTATGGTTATTCCTAGTTTGGTAAGAATGTCCCTTGCTAATAAATTAATGGGGCAACTTGGCACAACCAGGACAGGCGTTTTAACCCTTTGTCGTCCAAATGTCATGTCGATGTTATCTGTATAGGGCTGTGTTTCCCTTATCCCGGAGAATCCTATTGTAGATAATGTTTTGCCCGAAAATGTGCTCCCTGGGGGTTTTTTAATCACTGTCGTAACTGCTGCCCCTGTGTCAACCATAAATTCAATTTTTTCTCCATTTACCGTCCCCCAAACTTTTGGTGGCTCCCAGGGAGGCGTGATTTTTGATTCTCCAGGGCACCTTCAATAATCAAATTCAGCACCTTCCTCAATATAGTCATTACACTGAGGTGCCTGGACTTGTTGATCACTCTGCCACCCCCCGATTCTCTGGGGCCCATCAATGTGTCCACCCCTACCCCTTGCTTGTCCTCTTAAGTTTCCTCCTCTTCCCCGATAGCCTCTAATAGAGGGTAATCTTTTTCCCCTTGCTCTCCCAGCCTCCGGACAGTTCCGCTGGTAGTGTCCAGGATTTTGGCAGTACCAGCATACTACATGTTCCCCTCTATACATTGTACCTAGCTGTCTTTCCCAACCATTTCTTACTTGGGGTCCCAGATTTATCACTGGCCCCATGACCTGTGGGACTATCTGTTGGGCCGCTAATTTAACCCCTATATGTTCTATGGCTCTCACCAATTTATCGGTTGTTTTGTCCACCTCCTTCTGGGACGCACTTTCTGACTTAGCATGCTCTGATTGACGATGTCGTTTGATTGCATGTGTCAGGTGTCTTTTCCACAAATCCTCTGACATTGTCTCTACTCCCACAATGTCCCTTAATTTTGCTTGAACCGTAGCAGGTAGTCCGTTTATTATCCCATTACGAAAGTGAGCCCTTCCTAAGGGGCTGTGGTCGGGTCTTTCTCCAGTCCCTGTTTCCCATAAGTCCCATGCTCGAGTGAAATACTCGTGTGCAGTCTCTCCTTCCTTTAGTTGAAGGGTTACCAAGGCATCCAAACTATAGGGTGTAGGAAATGTTTCTCTAAGTGCTTCCCAAAATTTATTCCGAAGTGGGTTAAATTCTATTTCATCCCCCAATTTACTGCTTCTTACAATTTTCTCTATTTGCTTCAGGGCCCCTTCTGCCTTTAATTTTATCATGATAGTTCTGACATCTGCGAGTGCTAATTGTTCTTGGCAGGTTTCTCGCTCAAAACAAGAAATCCATGGACTAGCCCCATTACTCAACGGAGGTAGTTTTTTCATTAAACTCTCTAAGTCCATTCGTGACCAGGGTACATATTTTTGAGTTCCCCGTCCCGTGATCAGTAATGGGCATTGATATCTCAATTTTTGGGGATTTCTGCTCCTTCTTTACTCTTGGCATGCATTTATTTATCCCACCTTGTTCTGACTCTTCTTCGTCACTGTCACTGTCCCTTATCAGCTTCCAATGTCTCAGGGTCAAAGGTATATTGGTCACGTTCATCTCTAAGATAATCTTTTCGGCCATAGTTTAGTTGTTTCACAAAATGTCTCCTTGCAAGCTGGATGACTAATATCTTTTAAAGGAACAGTCTCTAAGTCTTGTCCTCCAATTGACTTCAGACTGTCCTGTATACTCTTTTGTCCTAACTATGTCCAGGTAGGCATGTCTATTTTTCTCCCTCCCGAGTCTTTTCCTTCTACTTTCCTCCCATGGTGGATCGTATCTCGTTTCCTCTTCTGTACTACACTTTTCGTCCTTTACTCCTATTACCATTCCTTCAGCTTTAATTTCTCCTGACAGTGTTGTAGTTATCTTTTCCACTTCCTTAAATACACCTACCATTAATTCTTTTTGATCCTCACTGATCTGCCCCAGCACATTAATATCTCTGTTTAAGTTTTTAATGTTATCCTGAACCTTTTTCATGTTCCATTTCTGTATCTCTAACTCCTTTTCTATTTTCTTAGACTCCAGAGGGGTCTCTACATCTATTACTCCCCCTTCTATTTTTATTAAAGGGGCCTGTACCTCGTCTGATGTGTCCCTATTCCCGAGGTTCTTGTCACACCCCAGTGTCTCAATATCTGGATATAAGGGACGTGACTCCAGGATCCCATCTGGGGTGCCAGGGGCACCTTTTGACGCCACATATGTATAGGGCGGGGGTCTACAAGCTATTTCTACAGGGGCAGTAACAGGTGGGTTACCAGGGAGACCAAATTCTTCAAATAGAGCTAGGACATCGCGGTACTGAATCTCCTTGTCTCTCACCCTCTTTTTTGCTGACTCGCGATTAAAGATTTTGTTTTCTGTGTCCCGTTTGTATAATTGTATAAGACTCACTTATAAATGATTTATTGTCAGAGTACATACATGACATCACATACATCCAGAGACTATGAGAGAGAGAGAGAGAGAGAGCATAGCGAGAGAAAGAGATAGAGAGGCAGATACACAGAGCACAAGAGATAGAGAGAGAAAATGCCTTGCACTGGCCTCACTGGGAGAAAAGTCTTCAGATTAACACTTTCGTTTCAAAGGTTTTAAAAGGTTCCCATCCTGTGATCACTGGTCTGGATCAGATTGGGTCTCCCACCACTGGGAACTATCACTCCTTCCTTCCCTCCCACCTCGAGTGAGCTACACGTCAGCCCACAATGTCTGCCCTGATCCCGCAATGGTGGGGGTGCAGGAAAGAGGGAGGGAGAGAGGATAAAACAGGATCCCATTTGATGCGGAGCTGGAATTGTGGGCACAAAATTAAAACCAAATTGTATTTCTCTGCCCTGCCCAACCTGGGGATTTCAGGGCAGCACCGCCACAGATTGGGATTGGGAGGGGGAGTGGGTGAGAGAGGAGGGGGGGGAGAAGAGAGAGAGGGGGAGAGAAGAGAGAGAGGGGAGGGTGAAAGGAGGGAGGGAGAGAGCAAACCCGGACACTTCGTGGCTGGAAACTGGAAACAGGCACTTTTCCTTTCCCTTCTGTGTTTTGTTTCTTCCAGCTTATCTAAGACACTACGCTTTAAACTTTTGTTTCCCTCACCTGTCAGGAACATCTCAGTGCCCCCGGGTAACCAACCCCTCTTCCTCCAGCGGTCTACACATTTTCGGAGCATTTTTGTTTTTCCAATGCCGCATTACTGGTATTTCGCTCCTCTAATTCCTGATTAATTTCCTTAATAACTTGGTCAAAAGTCTTAGCAGGCAACTGTACAGCCATAGCTGCGGGACCGCTTTCTAATGCCTGTTTTAATTTAGGTTCTTGTCCGTTTAGGGGATCTATGTCAACGAAAATTGCTTTTAAAAATGTCTCCTTGCAAGCTGGATGACTAATATCTTTTAAAGGAACAGTCTCTAAGTCTTGTCCTCCAATTGACTTCAGACTGTCCTGTATACTCTGATTGCTCGTTTTCCACTCTCTGTTTTCCCAAAGGGGTCTGAAAGTTAAATTACAACTAGAAAACCAAATATTTGGGCTATACTTTTGTCCTGTTTCCCTGTACCAATCTATGAATTTACGTAACTTTATCTCCTTGGTGATGTTGGGAATACCCTCATTTAACTTATCAAAAGTATTTCGAATAAACCGGATGTCTCTTAGGAGTTTATCAACTTTTTCATTAATATCTCCTACCTGATCCGGACACAGCTGTCGCAGCCTTCTGTCGTCGTTCTTGTTCACCAGGCAGGCGTCCCTGAGTACTTTTTTTGTTGTCTCAAGGTCTCTAGTGTCTGCTGTGGTATTCCACCACGGCGAATTGGGGAAATAAATTCTTAACTTCTCAAGTGTACAGACATTATCATACCTACCGGACATTTATAAGTCAGTCTCTCAGATACAATTGAGGCCAATAAGCCTGAACCTTTGTTTTCTTTCAAAGCCCAACCTTCACGTGGGAGATTTCTCCTCTTAATAACCAGTTTAGGGCAGAAAACTCAGGTCCTCAATTGTTTATAGACCACCTTCTCACTCTATTGGACTTTGCAACGACACAATAAAGACTTTTAAACTCTAGTAGTTTCTTGCGAAGCACTTAATAAATGTCATTCAAACACCTTAAGGACTTTTATCTTGTCTGTAATCAGTTACGTGTTACAATCCTGGCATGCGACCTTCAATTGTGGTCGTCTAATTTGTCCGATCTCCAGTTCTTACTGACAATCATAAAGATTTAAAAAAAAAGAGAATTTTGTTAAAACAGGCTTCTCTGGACCTTTTTATCAGCCGGCTGAGATGATTGTCAGAAAAAACAGAAACCGTCGTCCAGTGTTCACTCACCCATCACGTCGGGGTCACCAAATTGTTAGGTCTGCTTTGTTCATGAATGAGTGAGACAAACACCAGGCTGAGTCGAAATCAGGGTTCTTTGTTCTTTATTACCGGATTGTAACACTTGCGACTAACCATGTTAGTCGGAGAATGCATTCTGCCGTTATCAGCAAAATGGTGATTTTTTATACCCTTGGATATGTGCTTAGAACATCATCATATCATTACTTGTCCAATGACTAAAACTGTTGCTATCCTTTCCCTGCTAGCTTCCTGCCTCTCAATCCATCAATGTCTCTCTTATCTTGTAAGTACAAGGATGCATTCACATCTTGTTACAGCCCTGCACATTCCCATCTCATGATGTTTTACCTAACAGGAGTACAAGGACACCTCCCCTTCTTGTTACAGCCCTGTACAGGGTAACTCCTTACACATTCCCATCTCATGATGTTTTACCTTACAATATAAGCCTCCAAATAGTAGTGTAGAGGTGAGGGAATTAATTAAAAGAGTAATTAGAGAAGCGTGCAATAAGGGAACAGCCGTCATCATGGGAGACTTTAATTTGCATGTAGATTGGACTAGTCAAACTAGTAAAAATACTGAGGAGGAGGAATTCCTTGAATGTTTACATGACGGTTATCTAGAGCAATATGTCGAGGAACCAACTCGGGAGCAAGCCATTTTAGATTGGGTATTATGCAATGATAAGGGGCTAATCAACAATCTTGTTGTGTGAGGCCCTTTGGGTAGGAACGATCACAATATGATCTAATTCTCACTCGACATGGAGAGTGATGAAATTAAAACCGAGACTAAGGTCCTGAATTTAAATAAAGGGAATTTTGATGGTATGAGACGGGAGTTGAGTAAGATTGATTGGGTGGTGTTTATTGGGGGGTTGACTGTGGATAGACATTGGAAAGCATTCACAGATCTAATGGAGAAATTGCAAAAATCGTTTATACCGGTTTGGCATAAAAATAAACCAAAAAAGGTGACTCAACCGTGGATAACAAGGGAAATTAGAGACAGCATTGGGTCCAAAAAGAGAGCATATCAATTGGCCAAAAAAAGTACCGCAACCGAAGACTGGGAGCAGTTCAAGATGCACCAAAGGAGGACAAAGGGATTAATCAAGAGAGCAAAAATAAATTACGAAAGTAAGCTTGCGGCAAATATAAAAACCGACTGCAAAAGCTTTTATAAATATGTCAAGAGGAAAAGATTGGTGAAATCCAGAGTAGGTCCTTTGCAGTCGGAATCAGGGGAATATATAATGGGGAATAAGGAAATGGCAGACCAATTAAATTCTTACTTTAGTTCTGTTTTTACAAGAGAGGATACAAATAACCTCCCAAGGATGTTGGGAAACATAGAGACTAATGCAAGGGAGGAACTGAAAGAAATCAGTATCTCTAAGGACATGGTCTTGGGGAAATTGATGGGATTGAAGGCCGATAAATCCCAAGGGCCTGATAATCTACATCCTAGGGTACTCAAGGAAGTGGCCATTCAGATAGCAGATGCTTTAAGAATTATTTTCCAGAACTCGATAGACTCAGGTTCAGTACCCATGATTGGAGGGTAGATAATGTTACCCCACTATTTAAAAAGGGGGGGTAGAGAAAAAGCGGGGAATTATCGGCCTGTGAGCCTTACATCAATAGTGGGCAAAATGATGGAATCCATTATTAAGTATGTAATAGCGGAGCATATGACTAGCAGAGAAGGGATCAGACGGAGTCAACATGGATTTACAAAAGGTAAATCGTGCTTGACAAATCTATTGGAATTCTTTGAGATGGTGACAGGTAAAATAGATGGGGGAGAGCCAGTGGATGTGGTGTACCTGGACTTCCAAAAGGCCTTCGATAAGGCCTTGCATAAACGACTGACTTCCAAAATCAAGGCTCATGGGATTAGGGGAAAAGTATTGATGTGGATTGAGAACTGGCTGGTAGGTAGAAGACAGAGAGTTGGGATAAATGGCTCGTTTTCTGAGTGGCATGCGGTGACCAGTGGGGTACCACAGGGATCTGTACTCGGACCCCAGCTCCAGCTGTTCACAATTTACATTAATGACCTGGATGAGGGGATTGGATGTAATATCTCCAAATTTGCAGATGACACTAAGCTAGGAGGGGTTGTGTGCACGGAAGAGGGGGTCAGGAAGCTCCAGTGTGATTTGGATAAATTGAGGGACTGGGCAGATCCATGGCAAATGCACTACAATATGGATATTGTACAGGGCCTTGGTGAGACCCCACCTGGAGTATTGTGTGCAGTTTTGGTCATCTTATCTAAGAAAGGATATTCTTGCAATGGAGGGAGTGCATAGGCGATTCACCAGGCTGATACCTGGAATGGCAGGAATGACTTAGGAGGAAAGATTGCGCAAATTGGGATTGTACTCACTGGAGTTTAGAAGATTGAGAGGGGATCTCATAGAGTCATATAAAATTCTGGCAGGACTGGACAGAATGGATGAATATGGGATGTTTCCAAGGATGGGAAAATCCAGAACCTGGGGCCATGGTTTGAGGATAATAGGCAAAACATTTAGGACCAAGGTGAGGAGGAATTTCTTTACCCAGAGGGTAGTGAATCTGTGGAATTCATTGCCACAGAGGGCAGTAGAGGCAGGTTCATTAAATCTATTTAAGAGGGAATTAGATCTATTTCTTCAGTATAAGGGTATTAAAGGTTACGGAGAGAAGGTGGGGACGGGGTACTGAACTTTCAGATCAGCCATGATCTCGTTGAATGGCGGAGCAGGCTCGAAGGGTCGAATGACCTACTCCTGCTCCTATCTTCTATGTTTCTATGTTTCTAAGACAATGGTTAATTAAACAAACATTGTTTTAAATTTCCTTTAAACATCATCGCAACATCACCCCCTATACTTTCCAAATGGTTGGAGGAAACCAGAGACCCGGGGGAAAACCACTCTGACACGGGGAGAACATACAAATTCTATACAGAGAGCGCGTGATTCGAAACATGGACCCAGACTCTGGAGCTGTAAAAGAGATGTGCTAACCTCAACATATTCCCAAAGAATATCTGGCAAAGGATGGTTTCGATCCATTGACCTCTGGGTTATGGGCCCAGCACGCTTCCTCTGCGCCACTCTGCTAAATTATACAAAGAATTATCAGTGGTGTAGATTGAATAAATGCAAGCAGGCCTTTTACCCATTGAGTATATTTGATACAACTAAAGCGGCATCATCTGCAAAGAGTAGTTCACGGACAAGTTTCTCTTGTGTCTTGGTGTGAGCTTGCAGGCGCCTCAGATTGAAGAGACTGCCATCCGTGCGGTACCGGATGTAAACAGCGTCTTCATTGTTGGGGTCTTTCATGGCTTGGTTCAGCATCATGCTGAAGAAGATTGAAAAGAGGGTTGGTGCGAGAACACAGCCTTGCTTCACGCCATTGTTAATGGAGAAGGGTTCAGAGAGCTCATTGCTGTATCTGACCCGACCTTGTTGGTTTTCGTGCAGTTGGATAATCATGTTGAGGAACTTTGGGGGACATCCGATGCGCTCTAGTATTTGCCAAAGCCCTTTCCTGCTCACGGTGTCGAAGGCTTTGGTGAGGTCAACAAAGGTGATGTAGAGTCCTTTGTTTTGTTCTCTGCACTTTTCTTGGAGCTGTCTGAGGGCAAAGACCATGTCAGTGGTTCCTCTGTTTGCGCGAAAGCCGCACTGTGATTCTGGGAGAATATTCTCGGCGACACTAGGTATTATTCTGTTTAGTAGAATCCTAGCGAAGATTTTGCCTGCAATGGAGAGCAACGTGATTCCCCTGTAGTTTGAGCAGTCTGATTTCTCGCCTTTGTTTTTGTACAGGGTGATGATGGTGGCATCACGAAGATCCTGAGGCAGTTTACCTTGGTCCCAACAAAGCTTGAAAAACTCATGCAGTTTGGCATGCAGAGTTTTGCCGCCAGCCTTCCAGACTTCTGGGGGGATTCCATCCATACCTGCTGCTTTGCCACTTTTCAGTTGTTCGATTGCCTTATATGTCTCATCCAGGGTGGGAACCTCATCCAGCTCTAGCCTTAGGGGCTGTTGAGGGAGCTGGAGCAGGGCGGAATCTTGGACTGAGCGGTTGGAAACTGCCAAAATGTTTGGCCTGGAAGTCAGCCTGAAGAAAACTGAGGTCCTCCATCAGCCAGCTCCCCACCATGACTACCAGCCCCCCCACATCTCCATCGGGCACACAAAACTCAAAACGGTCAACCAGTTTACCTATCTCGGCTGCACCATTTCATCAGATGCAAGGATCGACAATGAGATAGACAACAGACTCGCCAAGGCAAATAGCGCCTTTGGAAGACTACACAAAAGAGTCTGGAAAAACAACCAACTGAAATACCTCACAAAGATAAGCGTATACAGAGCCGTTGTCATACCCACACTCCTGTTCGGCTCCGAATCATGGGTCCTCTACCGGCACCACCTACGGCTCCTAGAACGCTTCCACCAGCGTTGTCTCCGCTCCATCCTCAACATCCATTGGAGCGCTCACACCCCTAACGTCGAGGTACTCGAGATGGCAGAGGTCGACAGCATCGAGTCCACGCTGCTGAAGATCCTGCTGCGCTGGATGGGTCACGTCTCCAGAATGGAGGACCATCGCCTTCCCAAGATCGTATTATATGGCGAGCTCTCCACTGGCCACCGTGACAGAGGTGCACCAAAGAAAAGGTACAAGGACTGCCTAAAGAAATCTCTTGGTGCCTGCCACATTGACCACCGCCAGTGGGCTGATAACGCCTCAAACCGTGCATCTTGGCGCCTCACAGTTTGGCGGGCAGCAGCCTCCTTTGAAAAAGACCGCAGAGCCCACCTCACTGACAAAAGGCAAAGGAGGAAAAACCCAACACCCAACCCCAACCAACCAATTTTCCCTTGCAACCGCTGCAATCGTGTCTGCCTGTCCCGCATCGGACTGGTCAGCCACAAACGAGCCTGCAGCTGACGTGGACTTTTTTACCCCCTCCATAAATCTTCGTCCGCGAAGCCAAGCCAAAGATATTTGATACAAGGACCAGAGGGCATGCGTCAAGGGTGAAAGGTGAAATTTTGAAAGGGATCTTTCGGGGAACTTCACTCAGAGAGTGGTGGGAGTGTTGAATGATCTGCCAGCTGAAGTGCTGAATGCTGGCTTGAATTTAACACTTCATTAAAATTTGGACATTTAGGATGAGATGGGGATGAAGGGATATGGACTGGGTTCAAATGTAAAGGGGAGGCACGGTGAGACTAGCGAATAGTGCAACACTGAGAGCGCCAGAATTCAGGACCTTGGTTCGAATCACCGCTGTCATTAAGATGTTTCTACCTTCTCCCCGTGTCTGTATAGGCAGTTTTGATGTGCTACAGTTACCTCCCACCGTTCAAAACCTGCCAAGGGTGGAGATTAATTGATAGTGTTATGAGCCCAGAGGACCCCGAAATCCAGCAGGAATAGAAATTCACCAATACAATGGTTACTTGAACAAAAGTTGGTTTTAATTTCCTTTCAACATAATAACAATATACATCTAATACTCATTAGTTTTCACTTAACCTAAATGAACCCCCTTCTAGTTCTAAGTGTACGTGTATGTAAAGGGTACAAGTTCAAGAAAGTTTTCCGGTTCACGTTTCCCTTCTCCAAGTTCACTGCTATTAGGCAATTCTCATACTGTACACAGAATTTAACCTTTAAAATTTCCACCAGAATCTGGTGCCTAAAGTTAAGTGGTTACCATTCAGGAAGGTTCTTGTTCGCTTCAGAGAGACATTTGTCGCTCATTGACCACACACAAACTGATTTCCTCCAATCAGCCACTTCAATGTCTTGCCGAAGAAACTTGCCCCAATTGGGATTTTCAAACGATAATCTCTTCTTCCAGGTCACCACAGAGTTCCTCTTGTTTCCCTTATTTCAGGACAAACATTCTTGCCAGCAATTTTGTCTTGTCAGGACTATAAAGTTTTTCAACAGGCTGAACTCAGAATCCACGACCCGTCTTCAAAATGGTGTTTTTTCCCAAGCTGCCAGCTTGTCAATTTGCAGCCTCAACAGATACTCTGCAACTGACTTCTCTCTCTCTCTCTTTCCTTCTCTATCATTCTCACTCTCCTTCTCACTCTTTCTCTCTCTTTCACTCTCTCTCCAAAAGAGAAATCAGCTGTCAGTTTTTTCCTCCCCGCTTGTAAAATCGAAGAGACCTCTTATAGGCGCCGAAACTCAATTTTCGAAAGATATTATCAATATCTGAGCCTGGCCATGATCAACATGATCTTCCATTTGCCCCTCCTGTTGAAGTCCACTCCAAGCAGTTCCATTTTCTCTACAATGTCACTGGTGACACAATATCTCACTTCAGCAAAGTTGATCCATTTTAAATGCGATGCCTTTTGCGAAATGTTACACTGTTTGTGACTGGAAAAGGTACAAGGACTGCCTAAAGAAATCTCTTGGTACCTGCCACATTGACCACCGCCAGTGGGCTGATAACGCCTCAAACCGTGCATCTTGGCGCCTCACAGTTTGGCGGGCAGCAGCCTCCTTTGAAGAAGACCGCAGAGCCCACCTCACTGACAAAAGGCAAAGGAGGAAAAACCCAACACCCAACCCCAACCAACCAATTTTCCCTTGCAACCGCTGCAATCGTGTCTGCCTGTCCCGTATCGGACTGGTCAGCCACAAACGAGCCTGCAGCTGACGTGGACTTTTTACCCCCTCCATAAATCTTCGTCCGCGAAGCCAAGCCAAAGAAAGAAAAAGAAGAAACACTGTTTGTGAAGAGTAACTTAAACCAAACCCCCACAATCAAATACTTTTGAAGACATATTTAATCCATATATATTCTAACAGGAGCAATTGGGTGGCTCGGGCTTGTGCGTCACAAGGGGCTGTTACCACGCTGTATATCTAAATGTAAATAGTTAAATATAAAGTTTATATTGGAAACAACCTCTTTGGATCACCCTTTCAATCAGCCATTACCCTGCAGGGCTGGCAGAGACCAGTAGGGGGAGACAGCATCCACCAAAGGTTGACACTGCTGTGACCTTCCACCCACTGGGGAACCCCAACAGGTCGCACAGCTTCCATCGGAAGTAAAAGCCAGACAACGATTCAGGATGATAGATTTGTATATGTTAGAGGAGTAACAGGCCATCGGCCCATGAGTCCGTTCCACCCAATTTACACCCAATTAAACTGCACTCCCGCTACGTTTCAAACGATGGGAGGAAACCAGAGACCCTGGGGAAGACCACTTAGACACAGGGAGAACGTACAAACTCCTTACAGACAGCGTGTGATTTGAAACCCGGGCCTAGTATCTGGCACCGTAAAAGAGTTGTGCTAACCTCAACACCAACCATGGGTCCCAAAGAATAACAGGCAGAGGATGGTTTCAATCCATCGACGTCTGGGTTATGGGCCCAGCACGCTTCCGCTGCACAACTCTGCTTCATTGGACACAGTATTATCAATGGTGTAGATTGAATAAATGCAAGCAGGCTTTTAACCCACTGAGTATATTTGACACACCAACAAGAGGGCATGGGTCAAGGGTGAAAGGTGATATTGTGAATGGAAACTTTTGGGGTAATTTTTTGCACAGAGAGTGGTGGGAGAGTGGAATGAGCTGACAGCTGAAGTGGTTAATGCTGGCTTGATTATGGCATTTAAGTAAAATTTAGACAGGACCCTGGATGAGAGGGGGATGAAGGGATATGGATTGGGTGAGCGGTTAGTGCAACACTCTTATAGCACCAGCGAACGGGACTGGGTTTGAATCAGCTCTGTCTGTAAGTTATTTGTACATTCTCCCTGTGTCTATGTGGGTTTCCTCCCACCCTTCAGAATAAATGGGAAATTGAAGGATAATGGGGTGAAAATTGGGTGGGACGGACCTGTCGGGTGTCATCTCCTCCTACCGTGCTGCATGCCTAAATTTTAAAAAAATCATGAAAGTTTATGGTGAAAAGGCAGGGGAGTGGGGCTGAGGGGGAAAATGGATCAGCTCATGATGGTTGGCGGGATGGACTTGATGGGCCGAATGAACTACTTCTGCTGCTATATCTTATGGTCACCTGTTGGTCTGTGCTCCTCTCCTTGCCCCTTCTTCCCTCACCTGCCTTTTCATTCAGGCCCCTGCCTGCTTATTGCTCCCACCTTGACAAAGATTCCTGCACAAATCCATGGGAACATGACTATAAGTAGACAGTTATGTCTCACCGCCCCACCCTAATGTTGTAGGAAGGGGCAGGGGGGGCCCAACTCATCCCCACCAGGTAAAGTCATGGATATGAAACAGCTCGACCTCTGGCCGCCGAGCTGTGATAACCCACAAAATCCTGACCTACGATCCGTCCCTTTGCTGTGAACATCTTCAGTGTCCTGTGTAATTACGATGAGTTAAAGGTCCAGGGTTGAATAAAGGGTTTGAGGAGGAAGGGAGATACAAAGTGCTTGAACTCTCCAGAGACGGCATCAAATGGACAATGTGAATTGTGGTCAAGGCCGACCATGTGAACATTGACACGGATAAAGTTGGAAACTGAGTTCGAGGCTGGAAAATCACAAATAAAATAATCAGAAAAACCTCATCCAATAGGAGGGGAGAAGGGTGCAAGAGAGACAGGGAAAGAGGGGTGCCAGAGAGACAGGGAGAGAGGGTTGTCAGAAAGGGAGAAGAAGAGATGAAGAGTGGGATGCCAGAGAGGGAGAAGGAGGGAGTGGTGTGCCAGAGAGACAGGGAGATGTGCCAGAATGGGAGAGAGAGGAAGACACGGAGATGTACCAGAATGAGACAGAGAGAGAGGGACCGGTCTCCCAGAAAGGGGCAGGGGTGGCCCAGAGGGAATTTGGAAGGTGTTCCATTGAGAGGGATAGCTGTCCCAGAAAGAAGGCAATGTACTGTTTTAGATGTTAAAAGCCCAGAAGACCCCAAAACCCAGCAGCAATAGATATTCACCAAGACAAATGGTTACTTAAACAAAAGTTGCTTTTAATTATCTGGAAACATAAAAATAAATCAAAGTTTAACTTATCTCTATTGAGTTAATTAACAAAAGAAAAGCTCCTTCTATTTCTAAACGCACGTGTATGTAATTTGTGTGTAAGTTCAGAAAGGTTGTTTGGTTCACAGTCCAATCTCACTTCTCATTCCTCCAAGTTCACTGTGTGACAGAGTATGTAGAGGTAGTTTGGGAGCAATGGTTAGAGCAGCTTGCACACACATTTTAAAACACAGAATATTTGCAGGACTTTTGCAGAATGCTTTTTGCAGGAAGCAACAAAATATCGAGAGCAGTTTGCCAGGGAGAGTATGTGATTTTTGCAGGCAGAGGAGAACAGTTTCGCCCTCAGAGAGGGAGGGTGTGAAACAGAGAGAGAGGAGACAGAAATCAGATCCGGAAGGACAAAGCTGGCAAACTTTGAAAGGCGACCAGGTCAAAGGAGGAGATTGGTGGAATGAAAGGTGAACTGAAAGAAACAGGATCATCTGGAGAACCCTGAAGGGGGCAAGTTTCGTCAGCAAGACTGATTGAGAAGGAATCAGTTGCTGATGTCCTGGAAAAGGAATCTCTCTCTGAAATCCAGCAAGAACCCTCCTGAGTGGTAACTATCTGCCTTGTTAGGCACCAAAGACTGGTGAACTTTGTTAATGCTAACTTCTGTGGACAGTTTAAGAATTGCCTGCAATCAGGGAGGTTGGAATGTGATCCAAAGATCACATTACACATACCTGCGCTTAGTATTAGAGGGAAGATTAAGTAGGTTAGGTAGGATAAGGAAGTTGGTTAAGGTATAAGTTAAGATTTCTTGTTCATTTGTAATTTAAAACTACTTTTGTTTAAGTGACCCTGTGTTGGTGCATATCTATTGCTGCTGGATTTTGGGTCCTCTGGACTCCGTAAAATTTTATGGGGGTTCGTCGTTTTGGATTTGAACATTGATTTATTAGTCGATCGGTTTTTTTTGCAAGCTATTGTGTCTGGAATTTTTGCTATTTTAGCAAGCGAACTTAGAGCTGGTGCCTGGAAAAAGAGCACCAATGGAAGTTGATACATTCTTGTTACAACCATCACCTGAAGAGCAGGAGAAAAGAGGAACTGGTGGCTATTTCTGAGGCACTGAGAATTGCTGAAGTTAAATATTGGATGAGAAAAGTACAAATACAGAGGATTATAGTGAAATCTGAGATAGGTGAGGGTAAATTTGTTCAGAAAGACCGAAGATTTTCTAGAGGATAGAAGTTTTGAATTGGAATTGGAGAAATGGAGGGTGCAGGAAGAAAGAGGAAAAAGGATATATGTGGCAGAGGATACAGGAAAACAGAGGAAATGTGAGTTCGAGATAGCTGAAAGGGACAGAGAGTTTCAATTGGAGAAGTTAAGACTGGAGATAAAAGTAAGTATGAGAACTGAGGGTGTAACTCCTGGGGAGAGGTTTTTGGATAGGAGAGAGGTAAATTTATTGCCTGCTTTTCATGAAGGAGAACTACAGGTTCCATTTAAAAGTTTTAGAAATACTAGGGTTGCTCAGTCATTGTTGTTAGAAAGTGTTTTAACTGTGGATCAAAGGACTGACACAAGGGAGACAACTTTGATTAAAGGTGTTGGAGGTGAGGTAGAGTCAATATCGCTTCACAAGGTTGTGCTAAATTCAAAATTAGTCAAAGGTGTCTCATTTTTGTTGGTGAATGATTTGACAAAGGATAAAGTTGGGACAGTTTTAAGATTGACAAATCGGCCTACTAAGGATGTGGTCAGAGAGGATGGTGAGATACATCTTGCATGTTCGGTAACTCGGTCTAAAGGAAACGATGACAGCTGAAGAAAATCCAGTTGATAGAGATTTGCCCAGTTCTTCTGAAAGGGCAGGGTCAATGTGAGAGGAAGGATTTCTCTTTGTCAAGGGAAGAGTGAATTCAACAACAGAAAATAGATGCAGATCTTGTTAGCTTCAGTGAGAAAGCAGTAACTGAACAGGAGATTAAAAAGTGGCTTGTGGATATGACTCGGAGGGTGAATTGTTAATGAAACTTTATTATGAGAATAAGGGTTGTGGAGAACAATCTGTATCAGAGGTGTTGGCTGTTGAGAGAGTGGAGGAAGTGGTGGATCATGAGATTATGAAAACAGAATCTTGTGAGGGTAACCTTAAAGAAACCATGGTTCCTGTGTGCCTGTCTAACGCAACCATTTTGGAAAATTTGGATTAGGCCAGATTAGAACAGATGCATTTGAAAGAATTACTTTTGAAATACACAAATGTGTTACCTTTTGGCATGAAAAATGCCCCTGCAACATTCCAGAGGATGATTAATTCTGGAATCCAAGGGTTAACACATACAGATGTTTGTGTTGACGACTTGGTCACAAAAGGTGACCCATGGGAAGAACATCTAAGGCAATTGGACAAATTGTTTGCAAGATTATCCAAAGCAAACTTAACTGTTAATTTAGCAAGAGTCAATTTGCAAATGCCGCTGTGACATATTTGGGTTATGTCATTGGCCATGGCAAAGTTGCACCTATTCAAGCTAAGGTGAATGCAATTTCTGAGTTTCCTTTTCTCAATGGCAAGAAAGCAGTGAGAAAGTTTTTAAGAATGGCAGGAATTTACAGGAAATTTTGCATAAATTTTGCTCAGGTTGCTTTCCCTTTAACCAATCGTTTGAAGAAAGGGGAAACATTTGTGTGGACTTAATATTGTCAGGCAGCGTTATAAAATTTAAAGGAGACGCTATGCCATTGCCCTGTGTTAAAATCTCCTGATTTTGACAGACCATTTTCTGTAGCAGTGGATGCCAGTGAGGGAGCGGCAGGTGCAGTTTTATTGCAAAAACATAATGAAATTGACCATCCAGTTGCCTACTTTTCAAAAAAATTCAATGTTCATCAAAATAACTATTCCACTATTGAAAAAGAACTGTCAGCGATCATATTTGCTCTGCAGAATTTTGACGTATATCTTGGTACCTCTCATGAACAAATTGTTATATTCACTGAACACAATCCTCGAGTGATTTGAATAAAATGAAGAATAAAAGCAGAAGATTGTTAAACTGGAGTTTGATATTACAAGAATATGATCTGCAAATTAACCATATCAGAGGTGTAAATAATGTGATTGCCGATTGTTTGTCAAGGTGTTAAAATTGCTCATTTATAGAAAAACTCTTGAAATTGAATTACATGTTACGTGTTATGAAAACATGTTATATATTGTGTCTTGTTATCTGTTTAGTGATTTAAAGACTGTTTAGTTATAACTAAATTTAACTCGTGTTAAAATTCCCATTAAAGGAGGAAGGTCTGACAGGGTATTTAGAGGTGGTTTGGGAGGAATTGTTAGAGCAGTTTGCACACACACATTTTAAAACACAGAATATTTGCAGGACATTTGCAGAATGTTTTTGCAAGAGGCAACAAAGAATCGAGAGCAGCTTGACTGGGAGAGCATATGATCTTTGTAGGCAGAGGAGAACAGTTTTGCTCTCAGAGAGGGAGGGTGTGTAAGGGATAATGGAATGTGGGGAGTCAAGCAAGTGCTAATTAAGAATGAATTATGATGGGTTAAATAAGGGTGAAGTAAGAATGGAATATGAGGAAAGGTTGAGCAAGTAGAATACAATAGGGGTCTTCAAAAACAGGATAGCAAGTAGATCGATTTAGCAAAGTCCTGGGGGTTGATTAATGAGTAAGATCAAAGACATGACACTTCCTGGGAAACAAGTTTGCAGAAAGGCACATAAACTGATAAGAAGTTAGAATACACCTAGGCAGAATTACCGAATGCTAAACCAATCCAGGAGGCAGAAGAATGTTAAGGGGGAAGGTACCTCTGTACTGAAATGGAATGTATAAAAAGTTGGGTAATCCCCAGTATCTGTGTGTATTCCCAGGGTAAGGGGAAGCACCCAACTTTGCATTGTTGTAAAATAAATGTTCTCTTTTCTCAATTTTTGTCTGAGTGAAATCTGTGAAGGCACCTCTGCTTCTCACAGGTGTGAAACAAAGAGAGAGACAGAAATCAATGCCAGAAGGATAAGCTGGCAGACTTTGAAAGGCTGTCTGGTCAAAGTAGAAGACTGGCGGCTGAAAGGTGACCTGAAAGAAAGACCTGAAGAGGGCAAGTTTCGTCAGCAAGACAGATTGAGAAGGAATCAGTTGGGATGTCCTGGAAAAGGAATCTTCCCTCTGAAAACCAGCAAAAACCCTCCATAGTGGTAACCATTTGCCTGTTAAACACCAAAGCCAAGTGAACTTTGTGAATGTTAACTTCTACAAGAATTGCCTGCAACCCGTGAGATTGGATTGTGATCCAAAGAACTTTTCTAATCTTAAATATACATTAGACACACCTGCGCTTAGTACTAGAGGGGGGATTAAGTAGGTTAGGTAGGTTAAGGAAGTTGGATAAGTTATAAGTTAAAGTTTAATTCTGTTTTCTTATTGAATTGTAATTAAAAACTAACTTTGTTTAAATGACCCTGTGTTGATGCATATCTATTGCTTCTGGTTATTGGGATCTTCTGGACCCCGTAACAACGGGTTGAAGGTCATTCTTATACTGTGCACAGAATGTAACATTTATAAAGTTCACCAGACTTTGACACTTGAAAGGTAAATGGTTACCACTCAGGAAGGTTCTTGTTGGTTTTCAGAGAGAGATTTGTTGTTCCTTTTTAATCATCCACTTCAGTATCTTGCTGAGGAAACTTGCCCCTTCAGTGTTCTCCAGATGATAACATCTTTCTTTCAGGTCAACACAAGAGTTCCTTTTTGTTTCCCTTATTCCAAGTGAAACATTAGACAGCCAGTCCTCTCCTCTTGCAAGAACCACAAGGGGTTTGACTAGGTCGTCTTACAACTGGGCTTTTCATAAGCTAGCCAGCTTGTCCCGTTCGAGTCCCAGCTGCTGTCTGCTGGCTGAAAGACTGCACAAGTGATCTCTGTGCATCACTCTCTCTCTCTCTCTGAGAGAAATCTTGTTTGACTCTCTCTGCATGCAAAATCACATGACCGTCTCAGAATAGAAAGTTCTCTTCCAGAAAACAGTGGCTCCAATGTGCTCTATCACCTATTGCCTTTTGTAAACAACAATCCATTAGTGAAGTCTTTTGGGTACTCTTCAAAAGCTCTGGAGCCGATATGTCTACCATGGGCCAGAGCAGCAATATTTTTAATAAGATCTGTTTATTGTGTGAAGAAGAATAGGGTGAAGGGTCCTGCAGCGTATTCTATATTAAAACCTGAAGCTTTTTCTGATTCTCCTTGCGTGGGAGCAGAGGGGGCTCAAATGGTTTCTCCTAGTGTTGAGATATATCATATAATTGCAAGGGTTTAGCTTGGAAGAATTAATCAGATGGCTTCTTGGGATAAGTTAGATGTATAGAAGGTAAATCCACCTGTTAGGATAATTATAGATAAAAGAATTCTTCTTTCTTTGGCTTGGCTTCGCGGACGAAGATTTATGGAGGGGTAATGTCCACGTCAGCTGCAGTCTCGTTTGTGGCTGACAAGTCCGATGCGGGACAGGCAGACACGGTTGCAGCGGTTGCAAGGGAAAATTGGTTGGTTGGGGTTGGGTTTTGGGATTTTCCTCCTTTGTCTTTTTTCAGTGAGGTGGGCTCTGCGGTCTTCTTCAAAGGAGGTTGCTGCCCGCCGAACTGTGAGGCGCCAAGATGCACGGTTTGAGGCGATATCAGCCCACTGGTGGTGGTCAATGTGGCAGGCACCAAGAGATTTCTTTAGGCAATCCTTGTGCCTTGTACAAGGTACAAGATAAAAGAATAAACCCAAGAGTAATTACATAGGAAATAGTTTGTGCTACTGTGGGTAGGGCTCCTATAAAAGCACAGTTTGAGTTTGAGGCTCACTCTGAGGCTAAGATTGTATCGACTGTTAGTCTTGAGGTGGCTGAAATAAATGGTAGGCCTAAATTGAGGTTTAGAATTGCATATGATCTGGGGAAAGGAATTCATATTAGGAGGGCTAGTGTTAGTGCTATGGTTGGAGCTCGAAAGAATTGTTTGTGGTGAAAATGATGGTCGGATTGGTTCTTTTGTAAATAGTTTTAGGCCATCACCAATGGGTTGTCGAAGTCTATCGACGGCCAAAAGAAAAGTGGTCTCTTATGCTCCAAAGTGTATTGAAGGGAAAAGCACAAATTGCATCCTCTAGCTTGACTACAGAGCAAGTGGCAAATTATGATCCTGTTAAACAAGCAGTATTGAAAGCTTATGAGTTGTTTCTAGAAGCATATAGACAAAAATGTAGGAGTTTTATGGAATCATGGAATCAATCTTGTATGGATTTCACTCTGAAAATATCTGTCTGTTTTGACCATTGGTGCGCCTCAAAAGGAATAAATAATGATTTTGTCAGATTGAGAGAATTGATGTTCATTGAGGAAATTAAAAGGTGTGTTCCAAATGGGATTAAATTATACCTGGATGAGAGAGACATGGGGACGTGGTGGCAAATGGCTAAATTAGCAGACAAATTTGCCCGACTTCACCAAGGTGCATTTCAGAATACTCGGAATTTTCAGAAAGTTAATGTGTAAAAGATGAATAAGCCTGTTCAATGGGTTAGTGTGGAGCAGACGAGTAAACTTGAAATTAAGTCTGGAGAGAATATTAAGAGAAAAGATGAAGGAAAGGTGGGAAAGGACAGAACTTCTGGATTTGTATGTCATTTTTGTAAGAAACCTGGACCTGTTATTGTGAATTGTCTAGTATTGAAAAGAGACAAGAAAAGGAGGTTTTACCAGAAACATGTATTCAAAGAGTGGAATTTAAGGAGAGCAGATGTTCCAAACCTGTAAAGGGTGTCATGGATGTTTTCAAACCTTTTGTGTCAGAGGGCTTGGTTTCAGTAAAAGTGGGAGAATCACAGGTTGCAGTTAAAATTCTTAGAGACACTGGGGCTGCTCAGTCATTGTTCTTGGAAAGTATTTTAAGTCTGGATCAAAGGACTGACACAGGGGAGACACTTTGATTAAAGGGGTTGGAGGTGTGGTAGAGTCAATATTTCTTCACAATACTATGGTCGATTCAGAATTATTTAAAGGACCTGTTGTAGTAGGAGTTATTTCAAAGTTATCTGTGCAGGGGGTGTCATTTTTATTAGGGAATGATTTGGCAGAGGATAAAGATCAGCCTGGTAAGGATGAGGATGAAAAGGATTGTGAGATATATCCTGTATGTGCTGTAACAAGTTCTGTGACTAAGAAAGTGATGAGAGCTGAGGAAAATCCAGTTGATAGAGACTTGCCCAGGGCTTCTGAAATAGTTTTGAAAGAGCAGGGTAATTTTGAGAGTAAATATTTTTCTTTGTCAGTGAAAACGTTAATTCAGCAACAGAAAAAAGAAATAAATCTTGTTGTCTTACTGAATAGAGCATAAGTGAACAGGAGAAAAAAGAAATGGTTTAGGGATATTACTTAAAAAGGTGAATTGTTGATGAGAAAATGGAGACGTCTTGATATTCCAGCTAATGAAGTGTTGGGGGTGGAGGGCGTTGGTGTAATTCATCAGGTGGTTCTTCCTTGAAATAACCAGAATGAAATATTGAATCTAGACCATAGTACACCTTTGGGTGGTCATCTTGGTGTAAGGAAAACCATGGATAAGATTTTGAGACCATTTTTCTGGCCTGGTTTGAGTAAGGATGTTGTAAATTGGTGCCAGACATGTCATTTTTCTCATGTTGTGGGGAAACCTAAGCAGGGTTCTCCAGTGGATCCATTGTAACCTATTCCTATTGTTTTTTTTTTTTTTTTTTTTTTTTTTAAATTTTTTATTTTTCACACCATAAATCACAATAGCCATGATATACACTTTTTCTTTTCCACACATTTACAGTGACTTTTTCTCCCTCCCCCCTCCCTCCTCCCAAGCCACCCCCCCATCCCTCCCCCCTCTCATCCATTTTAGTTATACAATCTAGGTTGCATTAATTCAGTTAGACAATGTTGTCATTCAACAAAAATACACCAGAAATTCTACTGAGTCCATTTTTTTCTTCTCTTCTCCTTCCATCAACTTAGGTAATGTTTGTTCCCGGTAGGTTTTCGCTATTGTATTTAATGTAAGGCTCCCATACTTGTTCGAATATTTCAATATTATTTCTTAAACTATATGTTATTTTTTCTAATGGAATACATTTATTCATTTCTATATACCATTGTTGTATTTTCAAATTATCTTCCAATTTCCAGGTTGACATAATACATTTTTTTGCTACAGCTAGGGCTATCTTAACAAATCTTTTTTGTGCATCCTCCAAGTCAATTCCAAATTCTTTATTTTTTATGTTACTTAGGAGAAAGATCTCTGGATTCTTTGGTATATTGTTTTCTGTTATTTTATTTAATATCTGATTGAGATCATCCCAAAATTTTTCTACTCTCTCACATGTCCAGATTGCATGAATTGTTGTTCCCCTTTCTTTTTTACATCGAAAACATCTATCAGATACTGTTGGGTCCCATTTATTTAACTTTTGCGGTGTAATGTATAGTCTGTGTAACCAATTATATTGTATCATACGCAGCCTCGTATTTATTGTATTTCTCATCGTTCCAGAGCATAACTTCTCCCATGTTTCCTTTTTTATCTTTATATTTAAATCTTGTTCCCATTTTTGTTTAGTTTTACCATTTGTTTCCTCATTTTCCTTTTCTTGCAGTTTAATATACATATTTTTTATAAATCTTTTGATTAACATTGTATCTGTAATCACATATTCAAGGTTACTTCCCTCTGGTAAACTCAAGTTGCTTCCTAATTTATCTTTCAAGTAGGATCTCAGTTGGTAATATGCAAGCGCTGTATCTCCCGTTATATTGTACTTATCTCTCATTTGTTCAAAGGATAAGAATCTACTTCCTGAAAAACAATTTTCTATTCTTTTAATCCCTTTTTTTTCCCATTTTCTAAAGGCAAGGTTGTCTATTGTAAAAGGGAGTAGCTTATTTTGCGTCAATATTAGTTTTGGTATTTGGTAATTTATTTTATTTCTTTCTACATGTATCTTCTTCCATATATTGAGGAGATGGTGTAATACTGGAGAAGTTCTATGTTGTACGAATTTTTCGTCCCATTTATATAATATGTGTTCAGGTATCTTTTCCCCTATTTTATCTAATTCTAGTCTCGTCCAGTCTGGTTTTTCCCTTGTTTGATAAAAATCTGATAGGTACCTTAATTGTGCGGCTCTATAATAATTTTTGAAGTTTGGCAATTGTAAGCCTCCTTGTTTATACCATTCTGTTAATTTGTCTAGTGCTATCCTCGGTTTCCCCCCTCTCCATAAAAATCTCCTTATTATTTTCTTTAACTCTTTGAAGAATTTTTCTGTCAGTTGTATTGGCAATGCCTGAAATAAGTATAGTATCCTTGGAAAAATGTTCATTTTAATACAGTTTATCCTTCCTATCAGTGTTAGTGGTAGCTCTTTCCAATGCTCTAAATCGTCCTGTAATTTTTTCATTAGTGGATTGTAATTGAGTTTATATAATTGGCCTAGATTTTTGTTTATTTGCACACCTAGGTATCTTATTGCCTGCGTTTGCCATCTGAATGGGGATTCCTCCTTAAATTTTGAGAAATCCGCGTTATTCATAGGCATTGCTTCACTTTTATTTACGTTTATCTTGTATCCCGACACTTCTCCATATTCCTTCAATTTCTTATATAGTTCTTTTATTGATAGTTCTGGTTCTGTTAAGTACACTATCACATCATCCGCAAACAGACTGATTTTATATTCCCTGTCTTTTATTTTTATTCCTTTTATATTATTATCTCTTCTTATCGATTCTGCTAGTGGTTCTATAGCTAGCGCAAACAATAATGGTGATAGTGGGCATCCCTGCCGCGTTGACCTGCTTAAGTTAAATTGCTTTGATACATGTCCATTTACTGTCACTTTCGCTAACGGTCCCTTATATAATGCTTTAATCCAATTAATATACTTCTCCGGTAAACTGAATTTTTGCAATACTTTGAACAAGTAATTCCATTCTACTCTGTCGAAGGCCTTCTCTGCGTCTAAAGCAACTGCTACTGCCGGTGCTTTATTTCCTTCTACTGCATGAATTAAGTTAATAAATTTACAAATATTGTCTGTTGTGCGTCTTTTTTTGATAAATCCAGTTTGGTCTAAATTTACCATTTTCGGTACCTGTTCTGCTAATCTGTTCGCTAATAGTTTAGCTATTATCTTATAATCTGTGTTTAGCAAAGATATTGGTCTATATGACGCTGGTGAGAGTGGATCTTTCCCTTGTTTTAGTATCACTGTAATTATTGCTGTTTTACATGAATCTGGTAAGTTTTGTGTCTCATCAATCTGGTTGATTACATCCAGGAGGGGCGGTATTATTAGGTCTTTAAATGTTTTGTAGAATTCTATTGGGAGTCCATCCTCTCCTGGTGTCTTATTATTTGGTAAATTTTTTATTATCTCTTGTATTTCTACTGTTCCAAATGGTTCTGTTAATTTATTTTGTTCCTCTATTTGTAGTTTTGGTAGTTCAATTTTAGTCAGAAATTCATCTATTTTCCCTTCTTTCCCTTCGTTTTCGGTTCGGTATAATTGTTCATAGAATTCTCTGAAGTTTTCCTTAATTTCTTTTGGATTATATGTAATTTGTTTGTCTTTTTTCCTTGTTGCCAATACCATTTTCTTAGTTTGCTCTGTCTTAAGCTGCCATGCTAGGATTTTGTGTGTTTTTTCCCCTAGTTCATAATATTTCTGTTTTGTCTTCATTATATTCTTCTCCACCTTATATGTTTGTAATGTTTCATATTTTATTTTTTTATCCGCCAATTCTCTTCTTTTGGTTGTATCTTCCTTTATTGCTAATTTTTTTTCTATGTTTATTATTTCCCTTTCCAACTGCTCTGTTTCCTGATTATAGTCCTTCTTCATCTTGGTTGCATAACTTATTATTTGCCCTCTAATGAATGCTTTCATTGCGTCCCATAGTATAAACTTATCTTCCACTGATTCCGTATTTACTTCAAAGTACATTTTTAATTGTTTTTCAATAAATTCTCTAAAATCCTGTCTTTTAAGTAGCATGGGGTTTAATCTCCATCTATACATTCTTGGAGGGATGTCTTCTAGCTCTATTGCCAATAACAGGGGTGAGTGGTCCGATAATAGTCTAGCTTTATATTCCGTTTTCCTAACTCTCCCTTGTATGTGGGCTGATAACAGGAATAGGTCTATCCTTGAGTATGTTTTATGTCTAGTCGAGTAGTATGAGTATTCCTTTTCTTTTGGGTTTTGTTTCCTCCATATGTCCACAAGTTTCATTTCTTGCATTGATTTAATTATAAATTTGGTTACTTTGCTCTTCCTGTTAATTTTTTTCCCCGTTTTATCCATATTTGGATCCAAATTCAGATCGAAATCCCCTCCTATTAGTATGTTCCCTTGCGTATTAGCTACCTTCAAAAAGATATCTTGCATAAACTTTTGATCTTCTTCGTTAGGTGAATATATATTAAGTAGATTCCAAAGCTCTGAATATATCTGACATTTTATCATAACATATCTCCCTGCTGGATCTATTATTTCCTCTTCTATTTTAAATGGCACATTTTTGCTAATTAATATAGCCACTCCTCTTGCTTTTGAATTATACGATGCTGCTGTTACATGTCCTACCCAATCTCTCTTTAATTTCTTGTGCTCCAATTCAGTTAAATGTGTTTCTTGGACAAATGCTGTATCTATTTTTTCCTTTTTCAGTAAATTTAGTAGTTTCTTCCTTTTAATTTGGTTATGTATTCCATTAATATTTAGAGTCATATAGTTCAGCGTAGCCATTTTATATTTTGTTTATCTTCTCTTTCCGTTTTTCCATCATTACCTTTCCTCCTTTTCCATTTCTGTTTTCTTATTTTCAACTCTTTACCAGACAACATTCCTACAACATCCAACATTTTCCTTATTCTCCTATTTCTATCTTCTTTATCCCCAATCTCCCCTTCCCCTCCTGAGTTGCCCTTTATCCCTTGTCGGACAACCACATCTCCCCTCTCCATTTGGATTTGCGAATCCACTCGCAAGCGTCAACTGATTTTGCAGTGACCGCTCTTTTCCCCCCACCCAGCCCCCCCCAGAAAAGATTTCGTTTTTTATATGTCACAAAGGTCACTCTTTTAGTTCCCTCCTTATTCTCTCTATTCCATTACCTTCCCTTATTAATTCTTGTCTATACTTTCTATGTTTTCCTCTAATTACAGATACTTTCACATATGCCCGTTGTCTCTATTCACTCTTATACCTCTTTACCCGCATACATATCAATCGTGGTCATTTTTACCCTCCTTACCCGTCTTCATCCCTCAGTCTATTTTTGTCTTTACCCACATACATATCAATCGTGATAATTTTTGCTCTCATTACCCGTCTTCATCCCTCAGTCTATTTTTGTAATTGTTCTGCAAATTTTCGTGCTTCTTCTGGATCCGAGAATAGTCTGTTTTGTTGTCCTGGAATAAATATTTTCAATACCGCAGGATGCTTCAGTGTAAATTTATATCCTTTCTTCCATAAAATCGCTTTTGCTGCATTGAACTCTTTTCTCTTCTTTAGGAGTTCAAAGCTTATATCTGGATAAATGAAGATTTTTTGCCCTTTATACTCCAGTGGTTTGTTGCCCTCTCTTACTTTTTCCATTGTCTTCTCCAGCACCTTTTCTCTTGTAGTATATCTTAGGAATTTTACTACAATAGATCTTGGTTTTTGTTGTGGTTGTGGTTTAGGGGCCAATGCTCTATGTGCCCTTTCTATTTCCATTTCTTGCTGTAGTTCTGGACATCCTAGGGCCTTAGGGATCCATTCTTTTATAAACTCCCTCATATTCTTGCCTTCTACATCTTCCTAGAGGCCCACTATCTTTATGTTATTTCTTCTGTTATAATTTTCCATTATATCTATTTTTTGGGCTAGTAATTCTTGTGTCTCTTTAGTTTTTTTATTAGATTCCTCCAATTTCTTTTTTAAGTCTTCTACCTCCATTTCTGCTGCTATTGCCCGTTCTTCCATCTTGTCCATTTTTTTCCCCATTTCTGTTAAGGTCATATCCATTTTATTTATTTTCTTTTCTGTGTTGTTTATTCTTCTTCTTAAATCATTGAATTCCTGTGTTTGCCATTCTTTAAATGACTCCATGTATCCTCTAACAAGAGCAAGTACCTCCTTTACCTTGCCTATCTTTTCTTCTTCTATTTCCCTGTACTCTTCCTCTTCCTCTTCTTCTTCCTCTAGGTTGACCATCTGTTGTTTCTTTGCTGCCCTTTCCTCCTCTTCTTTCTTGTTTCTATTGTCTTCTGTGGTCTCTTCTTGCTGCAGGTGTTCTGCAGCTGTCGTTGCCGGCTGTGGAGATCGACTCCCCAGCTGGTCCCCCCTCCCGTCGGTGTGTTTTTAACGTTATAGTGCGCGGTTGCGCACTTTTACTCGGCTCAGTGAGCCATTGTTGTAGTTCTCTTTCTACCGACCTGAGGTAGTGGGGTCTTCTCTCCACAGCGGGCCTCTTCGGACAGGTAAGGCCTTCACCTTTTTCCTCCGTTGTCTTCTCTTCCTCTCTTCTTTCCGTTGATTTTGATTTTTCTCCTTTTGTCTCCATCTTCTTTCCACCTTTATATTCACTTTTCTTTAACTTGTATTTCTGTGCCTTTGTATTTTCTCTTGTTTTTCCCGACTTTTCTGGAGAGGGCTGGAGTTCACCGTCCGGCCACTACTCCATCACGTGACTCCTCACCTATTCCTATTGTTGAGGAACCTTTCACGAGGGTTATTGTGGATGGTGTAGGTCCCCTGCCTAAAACTATGTCTGGGAATCAGTACTTATTATGTGTACAGCATCAAGATTTCCAGAGGCTAGACCATTACGGAATATTAAAGCCACAATTGTGGTAAAGATTCTGGAAAGATTTTTCACCATTTTTGGATTACTGAGAGAGATTCAGAGTCGTCAAAGATATAACTTTATGTCTGGGTTGTTTCAGCAGATAATTTATGAGTTGGAAATAAAACAGATCACTCTATCTTCGTACCATCCTGAAACTGAGGGAACTTTGGAAAGGATTCATTCCACTCTTCAAAATATGATGAGGATTTATTGTCTGGAGAATGGAAGGGATTGGGATGAAGGTTTTCCTTTCTTGTTATTTGCAGCAAGGGAAGTTGTGCAGGATTCATTAGGTTTCAGCCCTTTTGAAATTGTGTTTGGACATCAGGTTAGAGGCCCTTTAATGTTGATAAAAGAACAATGGGTTCATGAGGATGTGCAGTTGGTCTTGCTGGATTATGTCTCTAAATTTAACGATAGGTGACAAAAAGTGTGGACTTTGGCTCAAGAGAATTTAGAAATGGCTCAGGGTAAAAGGAAGCGTTTATTTGACAGGAAAGGTCAAGTGAGGAATTTTAGGACAGGAAGTAAAGTTTTGATTTTGTTTCCACACATGACAATCCTTTGAGAGCAGGATTAGTTTTTATCGAAACTGAATGATGTTAACTATGGTATTAACACTCCAGATCGAAGGAATAAAACTCAGGTTTGTCACATAAATATGGTGAAACCTTATGATGAGGGTAAAGGTAGTGGAGAATAATCTGTATCAGAGGTGTTAGTTGTTGAAGGGTTGAGGAAGTCATGGACCATAGGATTATGGAAACAGAATCTTGTGAGGGTAACCTTAAAGAAACCATGGTTCCTGTGTGCCTGTCTAACTCAACAATTTTGGAAAATTTGGAGGAAATGTTAGGTCATCTTAAGTCAGAACAGATGCAGTTGAAAGAATTAATTTTGAAATACACAAATTTATTACCTCGGGTTCCAAAAAGAACGTCAGTGATTTATCACGATGTGGATGTGGGAGAAGCAAATCCCATAAAACAACACCCATACAGAATAAACATTTAGTAGAGTAAAATCATGGATCAGGAGGTAAAACATATGTTGAGAAATGATAATATTAGACCTTTGAACTCAGATTGGAGTTCTTGTATTCTGGTGGTGAAACCAGATGGAACTGTAATGTTCTGTGCAGATTACAGGAAGGTTAATGAAATAACTAAAACAGAAGCTTATCCTATTGTGAGAATACATGACTGTATTGATAAAATTGGGAAAGCTAAATTTCTTACGAAGTTGGATTTGTTGAAGGGATACTGGTGTGTGCCTTTAACTGAGAGTGGAAGGAATATTTCAGCTTTGGTTCCCCATTCCGGTTTATACGAGTATAATGTGTTACCTTTGGGCAAGAAAAATGCCCCTGCAACGTTCCAGAGGATGATTAATTTGGTTATCCAAGGGTTAACTCATACAGATGGTTATATTGACGACTTGGTCACAAAAAGTGACACATGGGAAGAACATGTAAGGGAATTGAACAAAATGTTTGCAAGATTACCCAAAGCAAACTTCATTATTAATTTAGCAGATGTCAATTTATAAATGCCACTGTAACATACTTGGGTCATGGACTTGGTCATGGCAACGTTGCACCTATTGAAGCTAAGGTGAATGCAATTTCTGAGTTGCTTATTCCCAATTGCAAGAAGGCAGTGCAAAGGTTTTCAGGAATGTCTGGATATTATAGGAAATTTTGCTGAGGTTGCTCTTCCTTTAACCAATCCTTTGAAGGAAGGTGAGAAATTTGTGTGAACTAAAGTTTGTCAGACAGCTTTAGAAAATTTAAAGGAGATGCTATATCATTGCCCTGTGTTAAAATCTCCTTAAGCAGTGGATGCTTGTGAGGGAACAGCAGGTGCAGTTTTATTGCAAAAACATAATGAAATTGACCATCCAGCTGCCGACTTTTCAAAAAATTCAATGTTCATCAAAGGAACTTTTCATTATTGAAAAAGAACTGTTGTCTCTCATATTTGCTCTGCAGAATTTTGCTGTACATCTCGGCATCTCTCATGGACCAATTGTGATATTTACTGACCACAATCGTCTGGTGTTTTTAAATAAAATGAAGAATAAAAACAGATTGTTAAACTGGAATTTAATATTACAAGTATATAATCTGCAAATTAATTATATCAGTTACAAATAATGTGATTACAGATTGTTTGTCAATATTTTAAAATTCATCATGTGTAAAAATACTTGCAGCTTTTTCACTTCACTATAACGTTATATATTGTTATCTCTTTAGTCATCTTAAGGGCAGTTTGGTTATAACTGAATTTAAAGTCAAAAGTTAAAATTACTTTTAAAGGGGAAGGTGTGACAGAGTATATGGAAAAGTTTTTGGGAGATAAATTGGGAAAGGTTTGTGAGAGTAGGTCACATGCAAACACTTTAAAAGAGACCTGATTTGAGGTACTGAAGCTCTGCTTATGTTAGACATAGTGGCTTCTTTCAGTTCTTTGCAAGAGCTTTGAAGGGTGCTCAAGGGACTTCACTAATGGATTGTTGTTTACCAAAGTAACAGGTGAAAGGGATGGTTGGAGCCGCATATTGTCTGCAGGAGAGTTTGCTGTTGTATTTGCATCATGTGGTTTTGCAAGCAGAGAGAGTCAGAGGTTTTCTCTCAGTGTGTGTGTGTGTGTGAGAGAGAGAGAGAGACACACACACACACACACTCACACACACACACATACACACACACACACACACACACACACAGATAACTTGAAAGTGTTTCAGACAGCAAGAGCAGCTGGGAGCTTGAACTGGACAAACTGGCAAGAAGTCTCAGTGTGGAAGAGAAACAGAAAGAAACTCTGTGGTGACCTGAAAGGAAAAGGTTATCATCTGGAGGACCCTGAGGGGGCAAGTTTCTTCAGCAAGACACTGATCTATCTGACTCTGGTAAACATACAATGATGTCATCTGCGAATAGGCTGATATTGTATTCATTCTCTTATTCCTTTTATCATAGTTTCCTTCCTTACCAGCTCCACCAGTGGTTCTCTAGTTAAGGTGAACAGTGAGGGGGACAATGGGCATCCCTGTCTAGTGACCTGTTCAATTTGAAGTGATCTGACATATATCCATTTATTGCTACCTTTGCTAATGGTCCATTATATAGTGCTCTAATCCAATTAATGATTTTTTACAGTAGTTTAAATTTCTGTAGCACTTTAAACAAATCATTCCATTCTACGCTGTCAAAGGCTTTCTGTGCATCAAGCGTTACAGCCGCCATTGGCATTTTATTCATTGGTGTTGCATGGTTTAAATTAATAAGTTTACAAACATTATCTGCTGCTCATTTTTTTGAACAAATCCAGTTTGATCCTCCTATCTCAAAATCGGTGCACAGTCAGTCAGTCTGTTTGCTAATAGTATGGCTATTAAATTGTAATCTGTATTTAAAATGGATCTTGGTCTGTGTGATGCTGCCGACAGCAAGACCTCTCGCATTTTTGGAATTACTGTAATTATTGCTGTTTTACATGATTCGGGTAAGATTTGGGTCTCTTCCACCTGCTTCATTACTTCTAGGAGGGGTGGGATTAATAGGTGCTTAAAGACTTTAATGAACTCCATAGGATATCCATCCTCACCTGGTGTTATAGTGTTTGGTATTTTCATTAATATATCCTCTACTTCATTCTTAAAGGGTTTTGTCAGTTTGTTTTGATCTTCTACTTGTAGTTGTGGCAGTTCGATATTAGATGAAAACTCGTCAATTTTATCATTCTTTCCTGTATTTTTGATTTGATACCATTGCTTATAGAATTTTTAAAAAATTTTTTAATATTTGATGGGTTGTACGTGATCTGTTAATCATCTTTTCTTCTCACTAGTAATGTTCTTTTCCTTGCTCTGTTTTAAGTTGCAAGCCAATATTTTGTGGGTTTCTCTCCCAATTCGTAATATCTTTGCTTTATTTTCATAATGTATTTCTCCATTTTATATGTTTCTAGTGTTTTGTATTTTAGTTATTTTTCTCTGCCAATTCTCCCTTTTTCTCTTTGTTGTCACTTTTCACGAATTTCTTTTCTATAATTTCTATCTCTTTTTCCAACTATTCTACTTCCCAGTTATATTCTTTTTAATTTTGGTTGTATGGTAACTATTTGTCCTCCAATAAAGACCTTCATTGCATCCCATAGTATGAACTTATCTCTTACTGATTCTGTATTTATCTCGAAATATATTTTAGTTTGGTATTCAATATATTCCCTGAAATCTTGTCCTTTTACAGTATAAGGTTTAGCCTCCATCTATATGTTTTTGGTTGGACATCCGCTAATTCAATTGTTATTAACAAGGGTGAGTGATTAGATAATAGTCTTGCTTTGTATTCGGTCTTTTGAACTCTCCCTTGGATCTGAGGCGACATCAAAAACATATCTATCCTTGAATAGGTCTTATGTCTATTCGAGTGATATGAGTACTCTCTTTCTTTTGGATGTTGCCTCCTCCATATATCAATTAATTTCATATCCCGCATTGATTTTAGCATAAATTTGGTTACTTTATTCTTTTTGTTAATTGTCTTCCCAGTTTTGTATATCATTGGGTCCAGGTTGAAGTTGAACTCCTCCCCCCCCCACCCCCCCCATGCTAGAAGATATGTCCCTGTGTATTGTTAGGTCTGCTTTGTTCATGAATGAGTAAGTCAGACACCAGACTGAGTCGAAATCAAGGTTCTTTGTTCTTTATTGCCGGATTGTAACACTTGCAACTAACAGTGTTAGTTGGAGAAGGCGCATTCTGCCGTTATCAGCAAGTGGTGTTTTTTATACCTCAGGATACGTACTTAGTAAATTATCATACCATGACATTGTCCAATGAATAAACTGTTGCTATCCTTCTCTGTTAGCCTGCTGCACATCATTCTTGTTAGTGCAAAGCTTATCTTGAGTGGACAAGGTCACATCTGCATTCTGTTACTCCTTAGTACTGGGTGACTCCTTCTCCGGTCCCATCTCATGAAGTTTTTACCTTACAATCCCTCCTTTGTCCTCTTTAGAGGACAATCTTGCCCTGACTATGCTACCACCACGTTACATTAGTTCGCCTACTATTGCCAAGCTCTAAACGGGTTCTGTTCACGGGGTTGTTCGGCTGGTGGGCGAGGGCTCCCCCCAACCCTCCTTTGCGTATACCCCCCATCCGTTTCCCCGATCCCATTGCCCGTTTACAAGTTTCATTCCCATTTGCCCCCAAGCAAATAACTAGCTAACCCCCCAAATATTAGTAAGTACCCAAGTTAACATATGGTCTACAATCTATTTCATAATATTTGTTCTACAATCTATTTTATAATGTTTGTGTTACAATCAATGTTATAATATTTGTGTTACAATCTATTTCATAAACCCTCCTCCCCGTCACATTCTCCATCAGACTCCAGATCGATCTCAGCAACTTTTGACACCTCCTGTGATGTGAGATAGTCCCGCTCCGCAGCCTGCATAGCTTGATATTTCGGAGGCAGCTCATCGTGGTTGGCAAAGGCTCTCTCAATGGTCCTCATGACCAGCGTTCGAATGCATGGAATACAACAACAGCCACAAGTGATAAAAATCGAGACAGAAATGAACAATCCTAGGAAAAGTTGTCCTAACATTGTGCCCCATCTCCCAAACACTCCATGTAACCAGGACAAAACAGGGTCAGAGACTCCAGATTGGGCTTTTAATTCCTTCGCCAATGCCTTAAGTTTTGTCAGCCCCTTAGTGAGTGACCCATCTGGCCCTGTGTTATTAGAGATAGAAGTGCAGCATAGATCGAACTGGAAGGTGCTATCCTTGTCTTTATCTATCTTCAGAATAACTTTGGCCCTGCATGGATCCGAACTACTCTGTTGGCTTGTTTGGCAACCCATCAACAGGAATGCCCATAGGGCCCTCGGCATTGTCCACATTTGTGGACTCAGATCAGAAAGATATTTGTCTGAGTCCCCGTGATCAATATTTTCTCCTTTTATGGGTCGGTCTCTTTCTACTTTCTCATTCACTACCCGGTCCCATGCTTCAATATTCAGTCTGATAAATTTCCCTCCCTCCGAGATGGAATATCCCAGGATTTCTGTCTGTATTCACACCCCATCGCTTCCTTCACCATCGGACCCAACTGTCGGGCGTGGTGATCTTTGGCAATTCCCAAGGTTACATGTGGCACACTTTCAGCTCCTAAGCAGAACCACTCCATTTGTTCTTCTGTCATGACAACCATAGCAGCTATTCCCTCCTTACCCACAAAGATAAATGGACAATGTATCATTTCTGTCTTCCCTTCTTTTAGTTGGAGGGTTACCAAGGCGTCCAAACTATAGGGTGTAGGGAATGTTGCTCTAAGTGCTTCCCAAAATCTATTTCGAAGTGGGTCAAATTTTATTTCATCCCCCAATTTACTACTTCTAAGGATTCTCTCTATTTGCTTCAGGGCCCCTTCTGCCTTTATTTTTATCATGATAGTTCTGACATCTGCGAGTGCAAATTGTTCTTGACAAGTTTCGCGCTCAAAACAAGAGATCCATGGACCAGCCCCATTACTCAATGGAGGAAGTTTTTTCATTAGACTCTCTAAGTCCATTCGTGACCAGGGTACATATTTTTGATTTCCCTGCCCCGTGATCAGCAATGGGCATTGATATCTCAATTTTGGGGATTTCTGTTCCTTTTTTACTCTTGGAATACATCTATTTATTCCCCCCTGTTCAGACACCTCTTCGTCACTACTGTCACTGTCCCCGTCAGGTTCTGATGTCTCAGAGTCAAAGGTATATCGTTCACGCTCGTCTCTAAGATAATTTTTTCGGTTAGAGTCTAGTGGTTTCACGTCTTTCTCTTTCGTCCTAACTATGTCCAGGCGGGCATGTCTACTCTTCTCCCTCCCGAGTTCTTTTATGCTACTTTCCTCCCATGGTGGGTCGTATCTCGTTTCCTCATCTGTACTACACTTTTCGTCCTTTATTCCTATTACTGTTCCTCCAGCTTGGAGTTCTGCTGACAATGTTGTAGTTATCTTTTCCATTTCTTTCAATACACCTACCATTAATTCTTTTTGTTCCTTGCTGGTCTGCCCCAGCACATTCACATCTTTAACTTTTCAATGTTATCCTGAACCTTTTTCATGTTCCTTTTCTGCGTCTCTAAGTCTTTTTCTATTTTCTTGGATCTCGCGGGGGTCTCGACATCCATTACTCCCCCTTCTATTTTTAGTAAAGGGGCCTGTACCTTGTCTGACGTGTCCCTATTCCCGATGTTCCTGTCATGTCCCAGTGTTTCAATATCTGGATATAAGGGACGTGACTCCTGGATCCCGTCTGGGGTGTCAGGGGTACCTTGTGACTCCACATATGCATAGGGCCGGGGTCTACAAGCTATTTCTACAGGGGCCATAATAGGTGGGCTATCAGGGAGACCAAATTCTTCGAATATAGCTAGGACATTGCGGTACTGCATCTCCTTGTCTCTCATCTTTTTTTGTGCAGACTCTCGATTAAAGATTTTCTTTTCTATGTCCTGTTTGTATAATTGTATAAGACTCACTTATAAATGATTTATTGTCAGAGTACATACATGACATCACATACATCCAGAGACTATGAGAGAGAGAGAGAGAGAGAGAGAGAGAGAGAGAGGGAGAGAGAGCATAGCGAGAGAAAGAGATAGAGAGGCAGATACACAGAGCACGAGAGATAGAGAGAGAAAATGCCTTGCACTGGCCCCACTGGGAGAAAAGTCTTCAGATTAACACTTTCGTTTCATGGTTACACCTTTAAAAGGTTCTCGTCCTGTGATCACTGGTCTGGATCAGATTGGGTCTCCCACCACTGGGAACCATCACTCCTTCCTTCCCTCCCACCTCGAGTGAGCTACACGTCAGCCCACAATGTCTGCCCTGATCCCACAATGGTCGGGGTGCGGGAAAGAGGGAGGGAGAGAGGATAAAACAGGATCCCATTTGATGCGGAGCTGGAATTGTGGGCACAAAATTAAAACCAAATTGTATTTCTCTGCCTTTCCCCACCTGTGGATTTCAGGGCAGCACCGCCACAGATTGGGATTGGGAGGGGGAGTGGGTGAGAGAGGAGGGGGGGAGAAGAGAGAGAGGGGGAGAGAAGAGAGAGGGGGAGGGGAAAGGAGGGAGGGAGAGAGCAAACCCGGACACTTCGTGGCTGGAAACTGGAAACAGGCACTTTTCCTTTCCCTTCTGTGTTTTGTTTCTTCCAGCTTATCTAAGACCCTACGCTTTAGAATTTTGTTTCCCTCACCTGTCAGGAACATCTCAGCGCTCCCGGGTAACCACCCCATCTTCCTCCAGCGATCTACACATTTTCGGAGAATTTTTTGTTTCTCCAATGCCACATTACTGGTGTTTCGCTTCCCTAACTCCTGATTAATTTCCCTAATAACTTGGTCAAAGGTCTTAGCAGACAATTGTGCAGCCATTGCTGCAGGGTCGCTTCCTAATGCCTCTTTTAATTTAGGTTCTTGTCCGTTTAGGGGATCTATGTTAACGAAAATCGCTTTTAAAAATGTCTCTTTGCAGGCCGGATGAAAAAATTTTTTTAGTGAAACACTCTCTAAGTCTGGTCCTCCGGTGGACCTCAGACTGTCCTGTACACTCTGATTGCTCGTCTTCCACTCTCTGTTTTCCCAAAGAGGTCTGAAAGTTAAATTACAACTAGGAAACCAAATTTTTTGGGCTATATTTTTTTCCAGTTTCCCTGTACCAATCTATGAATTTACGTAACTTTATCTCCTTGGTGATGCTGGGAATACCCTCATTTAACTTATCAAAAATACTTCGAATAAACCGGGTGTCTCTTAAGATTCTGTCAACTTTTTCATTGATATCTCCTACCTGATCCAGACACAACTTTTGCAGCCTTTCGTCGTCGTCCTTGTACACCAGGCAGGCGTCCCTGAGTACTCTTTTTGTCGTCTCAAGGTCTCTAATGTCCGCTGTGGTATTCCACCACGGCGAATTGGGGAAATAAATTCTTAAGTTTTCAAGTGTACAAACATTATCATACCTACCGGACATTTATAAGTGAGTCTTTATATACAATTGAGACCAATAAGCCTGAACCTTCGTTTTCTTTCAAAGCCCAACCTTCACGTGGGAGATTTCTCCTCTTAACCAGTTTAGGGCAGAAAACTCAGGTCCCCAATTGTTCATAGACCACCTTCTCACTCTATTGGACTTTGCAACGACACAATAAAGACTTTTTAAACTCTAGTAGTTTGTCGGCGAAGCACTTATCAAATGTCATTCAACCACCTTAAGGACTTTTCTTCTCTCTGTAACCACTTACGTGTTACAATCCTGGCAGTTGACGACCTTCAATTAGGGTCGTCTAATTTGTCCGATCTCCAGTTCTTACTGACAATCATAAAGATTTTAAAAGAGAGAATTTTGTTAAAACAGGCTTCTCTGGACCTTTTTATCAGCCGGCTGAGATGATTGTCAAGAAAAACAGAAACCGTCGTCCAGTGTCCACTCACCCATCACGTCGGGGTCACCAAATTGTTAGGTCTGCTTTGTTCATGAATGAGTGAGTCAAACACCAGACTGAGTCAAAATCAAGGTTCTTTGTTCTTTATTGCCGGATTGTAACACTTGCAACTAGCAGTGTTAGTTGGAGAAGGCGCATTCTGCCGTTATCAGCAAGTGGTGTTTTTTATACCTCAGGATACGTACTTAGTAAATTATCATACCATGACATTGTCCAATGAATAAACTGTTGCTATCCTTCTCTGTTAGCCTGCTGCACATCATTCTTGTTAGTGCAAAGCTTATCTTGAGTGGACAAGGTCACATCTGCATTCTGTTACTCCTTAGTACTGGGTGACTCCTTCTCCGGTCCCATCTCATGATGTTTTTACCTTACAGTATCCACTATCTTTAGGAAGATATCCTGCATGAATTCCTGATCCTCTTCGTTAGGTGCATGAATATTGAGCAAATTCCAAAATTCGGAGTAAATCTGGCACTTCCTCATTACATACCTGCCCGCTGGATCTGTTATTCCATCCTTTATATTAATTGGCAAATTCCTGTTAACTAGTACAGCTCTTCCCCTGGCTTTTGCATTGTATGATGATGCCACTACATGACCTACCCAGACTCTCCTCAATTTACTGTGTTCTATCTCGGTTAATTGTGTTTCTTGCACAAATGCTGTCTATTCTCTCCTTTTTGAATGATGTCAGTAACCTTTTCCTTTCAATATGGTTGTGTATTCCATTAACATTTAAGGTCATATAATCCAATGCACCCAACTTATCGCTCCATTTTCAATTCTCTCTCGCCTCTTTGGCCTCTCCATCTCCTTTTTTCCGGTATTGCTCTTTGAATTATCCTTGCTCGTCTCAGTGCTCAACGACACGACTAAAAAACAAAATACCCCAGAATCCCCAATGAAAACTAACACAAAATATACTCCTAGCCAAAGTAAGTAACATTAACCCCTCCCCCTCCCCTGTATTGGGTTGTCTTTGACTCCTTGCCAGTTAACAACAGCTCCCTTTTCCACGTGGTTTGCGATAATAACCGCAAGCATCTACAGATTTTGCAGTGCAGTCCTTCCCCCTTCCCCAGCCCTCCCCAGAGAAAAACTTAACATTTTTCGATAAATATAACAAAGCTCCTTCTTTTTTCTTTTTCCCCTTATCTTTTACAACCTCTGTATTCACATTATCATCTTTACAACTTATCTCTATGCATTGTCTGGGCAGTCTTTCTTAAAACTCCTCATCTCATCTCGTTGACTGTATGACAATCATTCTGCAAATTTTTAGCCTTCTTTCGGATCTGAGAAGAGTCTGTTCTGCTCCCCAGGGATGAATACTTTTAGAACTGCTGGATGTCGCAGCACAAAATTTAGCCTTTTTTCCACAATACCGCTTTTGCCAAGTTACACATTCAACTGGCTCAACCATGTCCCTCCTGTATGCTTTCTTGTTACCATTTCTGATTCTCCCAACAATTGTGGAGATGTCAGCTAACATGAAGATAACAATTGAATTCTGCTTCACAGCACAGTCTTGGGTATATAATGAGTGGAGCAATGGGCTAAACACATCCTTGGAGTGCGTCTGAGTTGAGAATCAGTGGGGAGGGGAGTTCATTTCCAATTTGTACTAGCTGTGGTCTTCCGATAAGAAAGTCAAGGATCCAGTTGCTGAGTGGGTTACAGAGGGCGAGAGTTTGTAGCTCCTTGACCAGCACTGAGGGAATAATGGTATTGAAGGACAAGCTACAGTTGATGAAGAGAAGCTTTAGTTTCAGGGTCAATCTGATACCTCATCCATAATTGCCATTTTTGGATCAACAGAGACAACCAATTTCAATTTAATGACATCTCAATGCCACGTGGTCTCTTTTGCCTCCCTTGTTGCTAGACGTTCAATGTTGATGAGCTGGAAAGGTGCTGTTCCTCCTTCAAATACTCACTGTCTATCTGATATGTTGGCGTGCCTAACTTTGTATTATAAAATCAGGTGTTGCTCACCTGTATCGCATTTAAACTTTCTATGTTTATGAGGCCTTTTATTCATTATTTTCATCACTTATAAGATCACTTGGAACTTGTTTTGTGAGTTTGTGTTTTCTTTTAATGCTAGTGCAGTTATATGTACTAACAGGAGAACCTCAGAAGGGAAGGAGAAGGACGTTGGACGATAGTATAATGTTTACTTTTTAAAATCTTTCTCCATTAGCCTAATGTTCTAATTGTTTAAGCGTTTCCCATCTTTATTTCTCTTTGAATGTTATGATACTATAGATATATGTAATAGATTGATTTTTATTATACAACTGATTTTTATCTGCATATTCCTTTTTACATATTACCATTGATTAAAGGTGTCTATTTGTTTCCTGTTTTCATGAAGGACAATGAAAATATTGAAAAAGAATTAAAAGAAGAATGATCCTCCTGCCGGGTGTGCAATAGTCCTCCTACCAGATGAGCAAAGGGCCTCCTGCTGTACTCGCTTCTTTGTTACATATGTTTTGGTCTCTGTCCACTTTTTGTGTAGATATCTTTCCTACATTTTCAGATTCAGAATCAACTTATTGTCCAGAACAAGTCATGAAATTCTATGATTTGGGGCAGCATCACAGTGGAAACATTCACGTAATAACCATCGACAACATTACTCTAAAAAGTCAAGAGAATAATGCAGAAAAAAGCAGGGCATAGGCTTTGACTCATTGAATATTGAAAGATCTGATGGAATCGTGGAAGAGGCTGTCCTTGGGGCATTGGCTGCTCGTCCTTGGGCTCCAGTACCTTTTCCCCAATGGTAGCAGAGTGAAGAGGTTATGGGCTGGTTGGTGGGGGTTTTTGATGATAGAGAATTCTTTTTTAAGATAATGTTTATGTTTTTGATGGAGGGAATTCTGTTGCCTGTGGTATCGCAGGTTGAATTAACCACCCACTTGATTTATCCTTTTCCTGAGAGTTGGCGCTTCCATTCAAGGAAGTTAAGGCAAACAGCCAGAATGTTCTCCACAGTGTACTTGTGGAGGGTAACGAGTGTCTTCGATGACATTCCAAATTTCGTCAGACTCCTCAAACATTGTAGACACTAGCGAGCCTTCTTTGTGAATGTATCAACATGGAGGGTCCAGGACAGATCTTAGAAGATGTTAACACTCGGGGATTTGAGGTTCGTGAAGACCTGCACTCCTGAGCCCTCCATGAAAACTAGGTCATGTTCTGCTGAGTTTTACCAGAAGTCCGAAATCGTCTCCTTTGTTTTGGTGACATGCAACGAAAGGTTGTTGATGTTACGCATTCAACCAGTTGATCCATGTCCCTCCTGTACGCTTCCTCATTACCATTTGTGATTCTCCCAACAATTGCAGAGTTATCTACATTACCATGTAGATAATAATGGAATTGTGCCTCACCACATGGTCATGGATTTATAATGAGTAGAGCAGTCGGCTAAGCACACATCCCTCGAGTGGTGTTAATAATCAGAGGGGAAGAGACCTTGTTTCCAATTCATACTGACTGTGGTCTTCAGATGAGAATGTCAAGGATCCATTGGCAGAGTGGATAACAGAGGTCAAGAGTTTGTAGCTTCTTGACCAGCACTGAGGGAATAGTGGTATTTAAGGACAAGCTGCAGTTGATGAAGAGCAGCTTTTAGTTCTCAGTGTCTATCTGATACCTTATCCATTCATTGGAATTTTTTTGATCAACTGAGACAACCTATTGAACTTAACTACGACTCAATCCCATGTGGTCTCTTTGTCCCCCTTGTTGCTAAATGTTCAATGTTGAAGAAATGAAAACATGGTGTGCCTCCTTCAAATACTCACTGTCTATCTGATATTGTAATATGTCTAACTTTGTTCAGAATCAGATGTTCTTCCACTGTGTCACATTTAAACTTTCTATTTTTATGGGGTCCTTTTATTCATTGTTTGTGCAACTTATAAGATCACTTGGACCCTGCTTTGTGAATTTCTTTTTTCTTTCAATGCTCGTTCAATTGCATGTATTAACAGGAGAATCTCCAGAAGGGAAGGAGAAGGAATTTGGAGTTTAGTATAATGTTTACTTTTTAAAATGTTTTCAATTAACACTATGTTATAAATTTTAACCATTTCCCACCTTTATTTCTTTTTGCATGTTCTGATATTGTGGTTATATATAATAGATTGATTTTTATTATACAACTGTGTTTTTTTATCTGCATATTCTTTGTTATATATTACCATTGATTTTATTTGTTTCCTGTTTCTGTAAAGGCCGATGAAAATATTTCAAAAGAAACATAAAATGAATGAGCCTCCTGCTGGATGTGAAATGGGCCTCCTAACGAAAAAGGTACTTTGTTAAATATGCTTTTGTCTCATTCTTCTCTCTCCATTTTTGTCAAGATATCTCTCATATGTTATCAGATTCAGAATCAGAATTTATTGTCAAGGACACGTCATGAAATTCTGTGATTTGGGGCAAACATTCATGTTATAACCATCCTACAACATTACTATAAAAAGTAAGTGCACAAAAAAGCAAGGTCATGTCTTTGGCTCATTGATTATTGAAGGATCTGATGGAGATTATTGAAGAATCTGATGGAATCGGAGAAGAAGCTGTCCTTGTGGCATTGTCTGATCGTCCGTTGGCTCTACTGCCTTTTCTCTAATGGCAGCAGAGTGAAGAGGTTATGATCTGGGTATTGGGGATTCTTGATGATGGAGGCTTCTTTTTTGAAGGAAAAGCCCCATGTTGACATTCACAATGGAGTGAATTTTGTTGCTTGTGGCGTCGCAGGCTGAGTTAACCACCAATGAGAGTTTACCCTTATCCTGAGATCTGTGCCTACAAACCAGACAGTGATGTAACTACCCAGTATGCTCTCCATAGTCCACCTCTGGAGGTTAACGTGCAACTTCGATGAGATACTGAATATCCTAACCCACCTCACAAACTATTGCCTCTAGAGAACTTTTTGAATGCATCAACATGGAGGTTCCCGGACAGACCTTCAGAGATGTTAACACCGAGGAATTTGAAGTTCTTGATAATCCCCACTCCTGAGCCCTCCATAAGAACCGAGTTGTGTTCTGCTGACCTCACCCTGAAGTCCCTAATCATGTCCTTTGTTTTGGTGATATTGATTGAAAGTTTGCTGTTGTTTCTCAATAATCGAGCCGATCTATGTCCCTCCTGTACACTTCATCATTTTATTTGTTACTTTGCCGATAATTGTGGTGTCATCGGCAAACATGTAGATAGCAATGGAATTGTGCATCGCCACACGGTCAGGGGTTTATAATGGGTAGAGCAGTGGGCTAAGCACACGTACTTAGAGTGCACCTGTGTTGATAATCAGTGGGGAGGAGACTTGGTTCCCAATTCATACTGACTGTGGTCTTCCGAAGAGAATGTCACGGATCAGATTGCAGAGTGGGGTAGAGAGGGCTAGAGTTTCTGCTTTTTGACCAACACTAAGGGAATAATGGTATTTTAGGACAAGATACAGTGGATACCTAATCCTATAATTGCCATTTTTGGATCAACAGAGACAACCTATTTGAATTTAACTATGTCTCAATCCCATGTGGTCTTTCTTGCCACCTTGTTGCTAGACTTTCAATGTTGATGAGATGGAAAGATGCTGTCCCTCCTTCCAATACTCAATGGCTATCTGATATGGTGGATGGTGGCATGCCTAACTTCATCTAAAATCAGATGTTCTTCCACTGAATCGCATTTAAACTTTCTATATTTCTGGGCTCCTTTTATTCATTATTTTCAGAACTTATAAGATCATTTGGCACTTTGCTTGCTGAGTTGAGGTTCTCATTTAACGCTAGTGAATTTATGTGGACATTCCAGAGAACTTCAGAAGGGAAGGGAATAGAATTTGGAGTATAGTATAATATTTACTTTTTGAAATAGTTTTCAATTCACCATATGTTATTGTTTAAGCGTTTCCCACCTATATTTCTGTTAGCTTGTTATGCCATTGTGGTTATTCACAATAGATTTAATATTGTTATACAACTATTTTTTATCTGCATTTTCCTTTCTATATATTTCCATGGATTAATGTCTTCTATTTGTTTCCTGTTTCTATAAAGGCCAATGAAAATATTGAAAAAGAAACATGAAAAAATGGGCCTCCTGCCAAATGCAAGACTTGGAATAGTCCTCCTGCCGGATGTGCAATGGGCCTCCTTCTAGATGTGGAATGGACTACCTTCTGGATGTGGAATGGGCTTCCTGCCGGATGTGGTATGAACTTCCTACTGGAAGTGGAATGGTACTCCTGCCAGATGTGGAATGGACCTGCTGCCAGATGTGGTATGGACCTCCTGCTGGATGTGGAATGGACATCCTGCCAGATATGGAATGGACCTCGTGCTGGATGTGGAATGGACCACCTTCTGGATGTGGAATGGGCTTCCTGCTGGATGTGGATTGGGCCTAATGTTGGATGTGGATTGGGCCTCATGCTGGAAGTGGATTGGTCCTCCAGCTGGATGTGTAATGGGCCTCAAGCCAGATGTGGAATGGACCTCCTGCTGGATGATATTGCAGGTTGAATTAACCTCCCTTTAGAGTTTATCCTTTTCCTGAGAGGTGGTGCTTCCCTACCAGACCATGATGCAACAACCAGAATGAGTTTCTTCAATGACATACTGAATCTCCACAGACACTTCAAACAGTGTATTCACTGGCGAGCCGTCTTTAGGAATGCATTAATGGAGACTCCAGAACAGATGTTTTGAGCTCTTAACATTCAGGAATTTGAAAATCTGTGCTCCTAAGCCCTTTGTGAGGAATGGGTCATTTTCTGCTAACTTCCGCTTGAGGTCCACAATCTTCTCTTTTGTTGACAATGAGGGGAAGGTTGTTGTTGTTACACACAACATCTATGTCCCACCTGTACACTTTCTCATTAGCATTTGTGATTCTGCAAACAATTGTGGAGTTGTCGGCAAATGTGTAGATCGCAATGGAATTGGGCCTCACAATACAGTCATGTGTTCATAATGAGTAGAGCAATGAGTTAAGCACTCATCCTTGGAATGTACCCGTGTGGTTAATCAGTGGGGTGGAAACATTGTTTCCAATTTGTACTGATTGGTCTTCCGATGAGGATATCAAAGATCCAATGGCAGAGGGAGGTACCGAGGGCTAGAGATAGTAGGTTCTTGTCCAGCATCGAGGGAATAATGTTATTGAAGCATGAGGTACAGGTGATGAAGAGAAACCTTTAGTTCTCAGTGTCTATATCATACATTATCCATTTATTGGACTTTTTTGGATTAACTGAGAAAATCTATTTGAATTTAACTGTGTCTCAATCCCATGTGGTCTCTTTTGCCGCCTTGTAGCTAGTCTTTCATTGTTGAAGAATTGGAGTATCCTTCAAATACTCAAATGATTATCTGATACGGTGGCGTGCCTAACTTTGTATAAAATATGATATTCTGCCACTGTATCGCATTTAAACTTTCTATTTTTAAGGCATCCTTTAATTGATTATTTTCGAACTTATTTTATCACTTGGAACTTGCTTTGCGTGTTTGTGGGCTTTTTTTAATGGTGGTGAAACTATACGTACGTACTAGAGAACTTTAGAAGGGAAATGGAAGGTATTTGGAGTATTGTATAATATTTACTTTTTAATCTATTTACAATTAAGCTTATGTTATCATTGTATATTTCTGATTGACTGTTATGGTATTATAGTTATACATAATATATTTAGTTTTATTATATAACTGTTTTTTTACCTGCATATTCCTTTTTATATATTACCATTGAATAATGGCTTCTATTTGTTTCCTGCTTCTTGTAAAGCCCTTTGAAAATCTTGAAAAAGAATCATAAAAAGAATGATCCTCCTGCTGGATGTGGAATGGACCTCCTGCCGGATGTGGTATGGACCTCCTGCCGGACGTGGTATGGACCTCCTCCCGGATGTGGTATGGAACTCCTGCCGGATGTGGTATGGACCTCCTGCCGGATGTGGTATGGACCTCCTGCCGGATGTTTTACTGTCCTCCTGCCGGATGTGGTATGGACCTCCTGCCGGACGTGGTACGGACCTCCTGCCGGACGTGGTATGGACCTCCTGCTGGATGTGGTACGGACCTCCTGCCGGATATGGTATGGACCTCCTGCCGGATGTGGTATGGACCTCCTGCCGGATGTGGTATGGTCCTCCTGCCAGGTGTGGTATGAACCACGTTCTGGATGTGGTACGGATCTCCTGCCGGACGTGGTATGGACCTCCTGCCGGATGTGGTATGGACCTCCTGCCGGATGTGGTATGGACCTCCTGCCAGATGTGGTACGGGCCTCCTGCCGGATGTGGCATGGACCTCCTGCCGGATGTGGTATGGACCTCCTGCCGGATGTGGTATGGACATCTTCCCGGACGTGGTATGGACCTCCTGCCGGATGTGGTATGGACCTCCTGCCGGATGTGGTATGGACCTCCTGCCGGACGTGGTATGGACCTCCTGCCGGACGTGGTATGGACCTCCTGCCGGATGTGGTATGGACCTCCTGCCAGATGTGGTACGGGCCTCCTGCCAGATGTGGAATGGTGCTCGGACTTTATCTACAGAGGAGGTGGAGCAAGGAGAGATCGTTCAGGTTCAATGGTCAAGGGCAAATAAAAAGAGGGTGAGTACATGGGAGAGGCCAGCGATGAGGGGCCCAGTGAGTGAGTGGCACGGAGAAGGAGTGGGGCTTCGAGGCTTTGGCTCAAGAGGCTTCAGCGTGAAGAGGCTGAGGACGAGCAAATCAGGGCTAAGGTAAGACGATCACATTTAATTTAATAGATCTTTTTATTTTTCTCTTGTAAGGTGAGAGAAGAAAGAGTCAGGATGAATGCGAAGGCATTTGCTGCTCACAGTGTCAGATGTGGGAAGTCATGGAGTCTTCTAGTTTCCCGGACATCCACGTCTGCACTACATCAAGAAGTCTCCATTTCCTCATTGACAAATCACCTTTTAAAAAGGAAAAACTAAACATTTCTCTAATCTCCTGTTCAGTTACTGCTTTGTCTTCTAAGTCAACATGACTTGTATCTGCTCTCTGCTGGCAAATTAACTCTTTCCTTGACAAAGAGAAATCCTTACTCTCACAATTACCTTTCTCTTTCAAAACCATTTCAGAAGCACCTGGCAAATCTCTGTCAACTGGATCTTCTTCATCTCTCAATCATTTCTTAGACATGTACCTTGTTACTGTCTTCTTTGGCTTGGCTTCGCGGACAAAGATTTATGGAGGGGGTAAAAAGTCCACGTCAGCTGCAGACTCGTTTGTGGCTGACAAGTCCGATGCGGGACAGGCAGACACGATTGCAGCTGTTGCAGGGGAAAATTGGTTGGTTGGGGATGGGTGTTGGGTTTTTCCTCCTTTGTCTTTTGTCAGTGAGGTAGGCTCTGCGGTCTTCTTCAAAGGAGGTTGCTGCCCGCCAAACTGTGAGGCGCCAAGATGCACGGTTTGAGGCGATATCAGCCCACTGGCGGTGGTCAATGTGGCAGGCACCAAGAGATTTCTTTAGGCAGTCCTTGTACCTTTTCTTTGGTGCACCTCTGTCATGGTGGCCAGTGGAGAGCTCGCCATATAACATGATCTTGGGAAGGCGATGGTCCTCCATTCTGGAGACGTGACCCATCCAGCACAGCTGGATCTTCAGCAGCGTGAACTCGATGCTGTCGACCTCTGCCATCTCGAGTACTTCGACGTTAGGGATGTAAGCGCTCCAATGGGTGTTGAGGATGGAGCGGATACAACGCTGGTGGAAGCGTTCTAGGAGCCGTAGGTGGTGCCGGTAGAGGACCCATGATTCGGAGCCGAACAGGAGTGTGGGTATGACAACGGCTCTGTATACGCTTATCTGTGTGAGGTTTTTCAGTTGGTTGTTTTTCCAGACTCTTTTGTGTAGTCTTCCAAAGGCGCTATTTGCCTTGGCGAGTCTGTTGTCTATCTCATTGTCGATCCTTGCATCTGATGAAATGGTGCAGCCGAGATAGGTAAATTGGTTGACCGTTTTGAGTTTTGTGTGCCCGATGGAGATGTGGGGGGGCTGGTAATCATGGTGGGGAGCTGGCTGATGGAGGACCTCAGTTTTCTTCAGGCTGACTTCCAGGCCAAACATTTTCGCAGTTTCCGCAAAGCAGGACGTCAAGCGCTGAAGAGCTGGCTCTGAATGGGCAACTAAAGCGGCATCGTCTGCAAAGAGTAGTTCACGGACAAGTTTCTCTTGTGTCTTGGTGTGAGCTTGCAGGCGCCTCAGATTGAAGAGACTGCCATCCGTGCGGTACCGGATGTAAACAGCGTCTTCATTGTTGGGGTCTCTCATGGCTTGGTTCAGCATCATGCTGAAGAAGATTGAAAAGAGGGTTGGTGCCAGAACACAGCCTTGCTTCACGCCATTGTTAATGGAGAAGGGTTCAGAGAGCTCATTGCTGTATCTGACCCGACCTTGTTGGTTTTCGTGCAGTTGGATAATCATGTTGAGGAACTTTGGGGGACATCCGATGCGCTCTAGTATTTGCCAAAGCCCTTTCCTGCTCACGGTGTCGAAGGCTTTGGTGAGGTCAACAAAGGTGATGTAGAGTCCTTTGTTTTGTTCTCTGCATTTTTCTTGGAGCTGTCTGAGGGCAAAGACCATGTCAGTAGTTCCTCTGTTTGCGCGAAAGCCGCACTGTGATTCTGGGAGAATATTCTCGGCGACACTAGGTATTATTCTATTTAGTAGAATCCTAGCGAAGATTTTGCCTGCAATGGAGAGCAACGTGATTCCCCTGTAGTTTGAGCAGTCTGATTTCTCGCCTTTGTTTTTGTACAGGGTGATGATGGTGGCATCACGAAGATCCTGAGGCAGTTTACCTTGGTCCCAACAAAGCTTGAAAAACTCATGCAGTTTGGCATGCAGAGTTTTGCCGCCAGCCTTCCAGACTTCTGGGGGGATTCCATCCATACCTGCTGCTTTGCCACTTTTCAGTTGTTCGATTGCCTTATATGTCTCATCCAGGGTGGGAACCTCATCCAGCTCTAGCCTTAGGGGCTGTTGAGGGAGCTGGAGCAGGGCAGAATCTTGGACTGAGCGGTTGGCACTGAAAAGAGATTGGAAGTGTTCTGACCATCGGTTGAGGATGGAGATCTTGTCGCTGAGGAGGACTTTGCCGTCTGAGCTGCGCAGCGGGCTTTGGACTTGGGGTGAGGGGCCGTACACAGCCTTTAGAGCCTCGTAGAAACCCCTGAAGTCGCCAATGTCCGCGCGGAGCTTCTCCTCCAGGAAAACAAGGACTGGTTTGACGATAACAGCCAGGAAATCCAGGAGCTGCTGGCAAAGAAGCGAGCTGCCCACCAGGCTCACCTTACAAAGCCGTCCTGTCCAGAGAAGAAACAAGCCTTCCGTCGCGCATGCAGCCATCTTCAGCGCAAACTCCGGGAGATCCAAAATGAGTGGTGGACTAGCCTCGCCAAACGTACCCTTGTTACTGTACATGCCAGATATATCTCACAATTCTCTTCCACCTCTTCTTTCCTAGGCCTGCTTGTTAATCTTAAAACTGACCCAACTCTATCTTCTATTAGCCTAATCAGGCCCTAATAAAATTGAGACTCCCTGCATGGGAAACTTTGGGATTACTCCTACCACAACAGGTCCTTTAACTAACTCTGAATTTAGCACTATTTTGTGGAGAGATATTGACTCCACCTCACCTCCAACACCTTTAATCGCTCCCCTGTGTCAGTTCTTTGATCAAGAGATAAAATCCCTTGTTCTATCAATGATTGTGTTGAACCAGTTTCCCTAAGAATTTTAACTTGAACCTGTGATTCTCCCTCCTTTACTGAAACAAAGTCGTATGAAACAAAAAGTTTTAAAATATCCATGACACCCTTATCAGATTTAGAATCTTTGCTCTCTCTAAATTCAACTGTTTGAATAGATGCTTCCGGTAAAACTTTCTTTTCTCTTTTGCTTTTCAATACTAGACAATTTGCAATAACATGACCAGGATTTTTACACAAATGACATCCAAATCCAGAAGTTCTGTCCTTTCCAACCTTCTCTCCAGACTTAATTTCAGGCTTACTCTCCTGTTCCTTATTAATCCTCTGAACAGGCTTGTCACTCTGCTCCACATTAATTTTCTGAAAATGCCCACCATGTTGACATGTACTTTTATGAATTAATGCAAATTGGTCAGCCATTCGAGCTGCATGTTGCCACGTAGCCACGTCACTCTCATCCAGGTATCATTGCAACTCCCTTGGCCACACCTTTTAAGTTCTTCAAAAACATCAATTCTCTTAATCTGTCAAAATCATTATTTATTCCTCTTTTTAAAAATTTTTTTTAAATTTTTCACACTATAAACCATACTGACCAAAATACATACAGACATTTTTTCTCTTGAATATATAGAGTCATTTTCTCCCCGTTTTCCCCCTCCCTTCCCTCCCTCCCTCACCCCCTTCCCATTTATTTAAAGTTCAATCTATAAGATACATTAAACCCGTTAAACAATTGCATCACTTAATAAAAATAAACAGAAATGTTTGTCTTTTACTTTTTTATACTGTGTCAGTTCATTTCGTTGTCTTCTCCTTCTGTCATTTTCGGTGGTGGAGGTCCGTGGTAGGATTTCTCTATTGTGTTTCATGTATGGTTCCCATATTTGTTTGAATATTGTGATGTAATTTCTTAAATTATATGTTATTTTTTTCTAATGGAATACATTTATTTATTTCTATGTACCATTGTTGTATTCTCAAGTTGTCTTCTAATTTCCAGGTTGACATAATACATTTTTTTGCTTCAGCTAAGTTTATCATAATAAATCTTTTTTGTGCTCCATCTAAATCAAGTCCAAATTATTTATTTCTTATATTACTTAGAAGGAAGATCTCTGGGTTTTTGGTATATTGCTTTTTGTGATTTTATTTAATATCTGGTTTAGATCTTCCCAAAACTTTTCCCCTTTCTCACATGTCCAAATTGCATGTATTGTTCCCATTTCCTTTTTACAGCGAAAACATCTGTCTGATACTGTTGGGTCCCATTTATTTAACTTTTGGGGTGTGATGTATAGCCTGTGTAACCAATTATATTGTATCATGCGTAACCTTGTGTTTATTGTATTTCACATAGTTCTGGAGCATAGCTTTTCCCACGTTTCATTCTTTATCTTTATGTTTAGATCTTGTTTTCATTTTTGTTTAGGTTTACAGTTAGTTTCCTCGTTCTCCTTTTCTTGCAGTTTGATGTACATGTTTGTTATAAATTTTTTAATTATCATTGTGTCTGTAATCACATATTCAAAATTGCTTCGTTCTGGTAACCTCAGACTGTTTCCCAATTTGTCCTTCAAGTAGGTTTTCAGTTGGTGGTATGGAAACATTGTATCGTGAGTTATATTATATTTGTCCTTCATTTGTTCAAAAGATAATAATTTATTTCCAGAAAAACAATTTTCTATTCTTTTGATCCTTTTTCTCTCCCATTCTATGAAGGAAAGGTTATTTATTGTGAAAGGGATTCGTTGATTTTGCGTCAATATTAATTTTGGTAGTTGATCATTTATTTTATTCCTTTCTACGTGAATCTTCTTCCAAATGTTGAGCAGATGGTGCAATACTGGTGAATTCCTATGTTGCACCAATTTCTCATCCCACTCGTATAGTATATGTTCAGGTATCTTCTCCCTTATTTTATCTAGTTCTAATCTGGTCCAATCTAGTTTTTCTCTTGATTGATAAAAATCTGATAGGTATCTTAATTGTGCTGCTCTATAATAATTCCTAAAGTTTGGTAGTTGTAAACGTCCTTGTTTGTACCATTCTGTTAATTTATTTAGTGCTATCCTCAGTTTCCCCCCTTTCCATCAGAATTTCCTTATTATTTTCTTTTGCTCTTGAAGAATTTCTCTGTTAGGTGATGAAATAGGTATTGTATCCTTGGGAAGATGTTCATTTTAATACAATTTATCCTTCCTATCAGTTTTAGTGGTAAGTCTTTCCAGTGCTCTAAGTCGTCTTGTAATTTTTTCATTAATGGGTGATAATTTAGTTTACATCGATGGCTGAGATTATTATTTAGTTGTATACCTAGGTATTGAATTGCTTGTGTTTGCCATCTAAATGGTGATTCTTTCTTAAACTTTGTGAAATCCGCATTATTCATTGGCATTGCTTCACTTTTATTTGCGTTAATCTTGTACCCCGATACTTCTCCATAATCCTTCAATTTCTTATGAAATTCTTTTATTGATATTTCTGGTTCTTTTAAGTATATTATAACGTCATCTGCAAATAGACTAATTTTATATTCCTTCTCTTTTATTTTTATCCCTCTTATTTTATTTTCTGTCCTTATCACTTACCGGGGCTAGTGGTTCTGTAGCTAACGTGAATAGTGAGGGAGATAGTGGACATCCCTGCCTTGTTGATCTGCTTAAGTTAAATTGTTTTGATATATATCCATTTACTGTCACTTTCGCCATTGGTCCCTTATATAATGCTTTAATCCAATTAATATATTTCTCTGGTAGGTTGAATTTTTGTAGTACTTTGAATAAATAATTCCATTCTACTCTGTCAAAGGCTTTTTCTGCATCTAAAGCAACCGCTACTGTTGGAGTTTTTTTTTCCTTGTACTGCATGGATTAAGTTAATGAATTTAAAGATATTGTCCGTTGTTCATCTTTTTTTAATAAATCCAGTTTGTTCTTGTTTTACTATTTTTGGTACACAGTCAGCCAATCTATTTGCTAATAGTTTAGCTATTATCTTATAATCTGTGTTAAGTAGAGATATTGGTCTATACGATCCTGGTGTTAGTGCATCTTTCCCCGACTTTGGTATTACTGTAATCATTGCTGTTTTGCATGAATCTGGTATGTTTTGTGTTTTTTCAATCTGGTTCATTACTTCCAGGAGAAGAGGAATGAATAAGTCTTTAAATGTTTTATAGAATTCTATTGGGAGTCCATCCTCTCCCGGTGTTTTATTGTTCGGTAGTTTTTTTAATATCTCCTTTATTTCTTCTATTTCAAATGGATATATTAATTTATTTTGCTCCTCTGTTTGTAATTTCGATAGTTCAATTTTAGTTAGAAATTCATCTATTTTGACTTCTTTCCCTTCATTTTCAATTTGATATAGTTGTTCGTAGAATTCCCTGAAGTTTTTGTTGATCTCCGTTGGGTTATATGTAATTTGTTTGACCTTTTTCCTTGATGCTAATACTGTTCTTTTAGTTTGTTCTGTCTTATGCTGCCATGCTAGTATTTTGTGCATTTTTTCTCCTAGCTCATAATATTTCTGTTTTGTCTTCATTATGTTCTTCTCCACCTTATATGTTTGTAATGTTTCATATTTTATTTTCTTTTCCGTCAATTCTCTTCTTTTAGTTGTATCTTCCTTTATTGCTAATTCTTTTTCTGTATTTGTTATTTTCCTTTCCAACAGTTCAATTTCCTGATTGTAGTCCTTCTTCATCTTAGTTACATAACTTATTATCTGTCCTCTGAAGAACGCTTTCATTGCATCCCACAATATAAATTTATCTTTCACTGATTCTGTATTTATTTCAATGTACATATTAATTTGTCGCTCAATGAATTCTCTAAAATCCTATCTTTTAAGTAGCATGGAGTTTAATTTCCATCTAAACATTCTGGGTGGGATAAATAGCTGGACTTACTGGGGCTTGGTCTGAGAAAGGTTGGAGGAGGCAGTGGGTCAGCGTCTGGTGTCGTGTGAGAGGAGGAGGAGCCAAGAGACAGCATCAGAGAGGTGAGTAGCATAAATAGCTGGACTTACCGGGGCTCGGTCTGATAAAGGTCGGACTCGGGGTCGGAGGAGGCAGTGAGTCAGCGCCTGGTGTCGTGTGAGAGGAGGAGGAGCCAGGAGAGAGCATCAGAGAGGTGAGTAGCATAAATAGCTGGACTTACCAGGGCTCGGTCTGAGAAAGTTCGGACTCGGGGTCGGAGGTGGCAGTGAGTCAGCGCCTGGTGTCCTGTGAGAGGAGGAGGAGCCAGGAGACAGCATCAGAGAGGTGAGTAGCATAAATAGCTGGACTTACCCGGGCTCAGTCAGAGAAAGGTCAGACTCGGGGTCGGAGGAGGCAGTGAGTCAGCGCCTGGTGTCGTGTGAGAGGAGGAGGATCCAGGAGAGAGCATCAGAGATGTGAGTAGCATAAATAGCTGGACTTACCGGGGCTCAGTCTGAGAAAGGTCAGACTCGGGATCGGAGGAGGCAGTGAGTCAGTGTCTTGTGTCATGTGAGAGGAGTTCATTGGCGTTAATTGGTAAGGGCTAATAAAAGGATTAGAAAGGGAGGGAGTGGTAGGGATGTGGCATGAGCTTCCGGCAGACGTAGTTGAGGCGGGATCATTGGTTACATTTAAGGAAAAACTGGATAGTTACATAGAGAGGAGAGGACTGGAGGGGTATGGACCGGGTGCTGATCAGTGGGACTAGGAGGGTGGGGATTTGTTACGGCATGGACTAGTAGAGCCGAACTGGCCTGTTCTGTGCTGTAAGTGGTTATATGGTTATATGGTTATATATATGGGATTTCCTCTAGCTCTAGCCAATAACAGGGGTGAGTGATCCGATAACAATCTAGCTTTATATTCTGTTTTCTTAACTCTTCCTTGAATGTGGGCTGATAACAGGAATAGGTCTATCCTTGAGTATGTTTTATGTCTACCCAAATAATATGAACATTCCTTTTCCTTTGGTTGTTGTTTCCTCCATATATCCAAAAGTTGCATTTCCTGCATCGATTTAATTATAAATTTGGTTACTTTGTTCTTTCTGTTAGTCTTTTTTTCCAGTTTTATCCATGTTTGAGTCCAAATTAAGGTTAAAATCCCCTCCTATTAGTATATTCCCTTGCGAATCTGCGATCTTCAAAAAGATATCTTGCATAATTTTTTGATCATCTTAATTAGGTGCGTAGACATTGAGTAAATTCCAAAATTCTGAATATATCTGACATTTTATCATTACATACCTCCCTGCTGGATCTATTATTTCCTCTTCTATTTTGATTGGTACATTTTTATTGATTAATATAGCTACTCCTCTGGCTTTTGAATTATCTGATGCTGCTGTTACATGTCCTATCCAATCTCTCTTTAATTTCTTGTGTTCCACTTCAGTTCGATGTGTTTCTTGCACAAATGCTATATCAATTTTTTCTTTCTTCAGTAAATTTAACAGTTTCTTCCTTTTGATTTAGTTATGTATTCCATTAATATTTAAAGTCAACATGGTCATTTCATACTTTGTTTGTCTTTCCTTTCCGTTTCCTCATCACCACCTTCCCTTCTTATCCATTTCTGCTTTCTTTTTTTGAACACATTGTAAGACAACACTTCTAAAACATAAAATATTTCCACTATTCCCACATCTAAAATTCCTTTAACCCGAATAATCCCTCCCTTTTTTGAGTTGCCCTTTGTTCCTTGTTGGGCAACTACATCTCCGCTCTCCATTTGGATTTGCGAACCCGCTCGCAAGCGTCAACTGATTTCACTGTACTGTTATTCTTCCCCACCCAGCACCCCCCAGAAAAGATTTTAATCTTCATATATAACAAAGCTCACTCTCTTAATTCCCTCCTTTCTTCCTTTCTTTCCCTTCTTAGTTCTTACTTATACTTCATTCTTCTTTTTGAGATATAGTTTGTTGTCATTTTTGTTCTTTTTACATCTCTTTATCTCACTGTCTGTTTTGTAGGTGTTCTGCAAATTTTTGTGCTTCTTCCGGATCCGAGAATAGTTTGCTTTGCTGCCCTGGGATAACTATTTTAAGCACCGCTGGATATTTTATCATAAATTTATAACCTTTTTTCCATAGGGTCGATTTTGCTGCGTTAAACTCCTTCCTCTTCTTCAGGAGTTCAAAACTTATGTCTGGATAGAAATTTTTTTTGACCTTTGTATTCCAATGGTTTTTTGTGTTCTCTTATTTTTTTCAGTGTCTTCTCCAATATATTTTCTCTTGTCGTATATCTTAAGAATTTTACAAGAATGGATCTTGGTTTTTGTTGTGGTTGTGGTTTTGGGGCTAATGTTCTATGTGCCCTTTCTATTTCCATTCCTTCCTGTAATTCTGGCCTTCCTAGGACTCTGGGGATCCATTCTTTTATAAATTCTTTCATATTTTTGCCTTCTTCATCTTCCTTCAGGCCCACTATCTTTATATTGTTTCTCCTATTATAGTTTTCCTTTATATCCATCTTCTGAGCTAACAGCGCACTTTTGTTTGGCTCCGTGAGCCATTTTTGTAGTCCTGAGTTCGGGGTTTCCACTGACCTCACTGAGCGGGCTTCTCTCTCCACGGTGGGCCTCCTCGTACAGGTAAGGCCTTCACCTTTCTCTTCCGACGTCTTTCCTTCTTCTTTTCTTCCAGTTGTTTTTGGTTTTTCTTTCTTTGCTGCCATTTTCTCCACACTTTTATTTTTAATTTCTTATGGTTTCTGTGTTTGTAGCTTTGCTTTTTCTTTACCTTTTTAAGTTTTCTGGAGAGGGCTGGTGTTTTCTTCCCGGTCACTATTCCTTCACGTGACTTCCCTCATTATTTATTCCTCTTGAGGCACAATCCATATAAGATTGATTCCACGTTTTTCTCAAACTCCTACATTTTTCTCTATCCGCTTCTGAATACATCTTTCTGAACTATATCATAATTTGCCACTTGTTGTACAGTCAAGCGAGAGGATGCAATTTGTGCTTCTCCCTTCAATACACGTTGGAGCATTAATGTCCACTTCTTTTTAGGTCATTTTGAACTATCAGCGACCTTTTCAAAAACTGAAAATAGGTATCTATCTCTCCCTCATCAAAAGGAGGCACTAGATTTACCTCTCTACTTGGCAAAAACCTCTCCGCAGGAATTACAGCTTCAGCTCTCTTACTTTGCTCCCTATCAATTTTCATCCTCTCAAATTTAATCTGTCTTTCAGCGAACTCGAACTCATATCTCCTCTGTTTTTCAGCTTCCTCTTTTTGACTTTTAGCCTCTTCTCCGCCGTTTAGACTCTTCTATCCTCAATTCCTCCAATTCCAATTGCAACTCACCAGATCTATCCTCTGGAAAAGCTTCTAAGTCTTTCTGAACAAATTTATCCTCACTTATACATTATTTCACTATAACCTCTGAATTTGTACTTTCCTCATCCAATGTTTCAATTCAGTCTCTTTTAATGCCTTAGAAATAACCATCAGTCCCTCTTTTCCTTTGCTCCTCAGTTCCGCAAATAATGGTTCTGACAAAATCTTATCAACATCCATTGATGCTGTTTCTCACAATTAACTATTAATCCATAAAACTCTTGTTCAATGGACTGGACGAGCTCAGATATAATATTACGAGCCAAAAGGACCCCAAAACCCAGCAGCAATAGACAAGTAGTTACTTAAACAAAAGTTGTTTTTAATTATCTTTAAAAATAAAAACAGAATCAAACTTAAACTTATCTCTATTAACTTAACTAAACCAACTTATCCCCCTTCTAATTCTAAGCACACATGTATGTCATGTGTGTGTAAACTCATGAAAAGTTCTTTTTTTCACAGTTCAATCTCATTTCTCATTCTTCTAAGTATACTGGTTGCAGGCAAATCTTATACTGTGCAGAGACTTTAACATATATAAAGTTCACCAGGCTTCAGTGCATGAAAGGTAAGTGTTTACCACTCTGGAAGATACTCATCAAGTTTGCAGAGAGAGATGTGATGTTCCAGGAGTTCCACAACTGAGGTTCCACCATTAGCTGATGAAACTTGCCCAATCTGGATTATCCAGATGATAACTTTTTTCTTTTAGGCTCCTACAGAATTCCTTTCTGTTTCACTTATTCCAAGAGAAACATCGGAAATATATCAGTTCCAGACATATGCCACTCTGGAGTTTCTGTTCCAGTTCCATCCAGATTCTCCTGCTTGTTTCAGCTGTGACTGTTTAGTCTCTCCCACCTCCTCACCCTCTCTCTCTCTCTCTCTCTCTCTCACTTGAAAAGCCCCCCTCCTCTTGCAAACAATAGGAGTTAGTCTTCTGCTAATGTGGCCGGGGTAAGCGTGGAATTGGAACACTGTTGTTTTTAGGTAAACAAGAACCCAGGAGTGATCACTTTGCAGAAAGGTCAGAAGTCTTATAAAAATATTCAGCACTGATGATTGGTCTCCAGTACATTCATTTCATGACATCATTTCAATTAGCACCTACTTGTGAAATGTGCAAAGCATTCTCCATATTTTCAGTAAAGTCACTGAATATGAATTCTTCTGTATTACAAATGCGATCTGTTTTAAAATGTGTGTGTTTACATATGTTACCTTCTCTAATTTTACCAATTTATCTCCTAACTAAATCTACAAATATTACATTACAGAATCCTCCTGTTTCAAACAACCATCAATTGTACCAGCCCTGGAACACGTAGACCCCAAAGGTGCAGAGAGTTTGTGGAGGATAGAAATTATACCAGAAACTCTGGCAAATTTCTGCGGATTCCATCTTCTCGGGTCATTGACTGACTAGGAGGAGGGTGAGAGAGGTGAGTGAGATGGGCCTGTTGGGTGCCAAAATGTCTTTAAGTGTTTTAAAGTGCCTTTAAAATGAACTCAGGGTTGAACAGTAGGGGTTCACAAATTGGATGGTAACAGGAGTTTAACCTGCCAATTTGGCATGATTTCTACCTGTGCACAAGCCAATTTGTGGGTAGAATTTTAAAAAATTGCACAGGTTGTCAAACCACATTGGAGGGGGATTATTGCCCCATGTACACGTACTGTGTAGCTGCTTCTGGTCAATTTGTAAGCGATCATGGCTGCCCAGTTAGAAAATTACTTCGATGCTTGCATGGTTACACATAAACCTTCACACCACGAGAACACCAGAACGGTACCAGCAGCATGGTGGATTAAGGGTAAGAAGTCGGCCATTGCTCCTGCTTCAACGCCATTCCCCACCGGACAACTATAGGCTCCTCTGACAACACACTCCACACTCTCCACCGGTCCAACAGTGTTTCTCTGCTGGCACGATAGCAGTCCCACTCCCCCGACCCAGTCAACATTCCTCCCCAAGGTCTTGACAGCGTTCTGCCCCAGCATCGACAGCATTGCCACTTGGGCCTGATTCTGTGTTCATCCTCCAGCCCTAACAGCATTCCAACTCAACATCACTCCAGTCCCAACAGCATCCTGCACCCACCCTGGCAACTTATTGTTTTGGAGGCCAACACGAGGAACGGGATTCCCTGCTGGGCCTCTGGTGACGTGGTGAATGTGTTACACCTCACTTACGTTGTTATTGAAGGGGCAATTTAGGGGCGCACCCCCCCTCTTCAAAGGCATGTTGTGAGACATGCCATGCACTCACCGCATCACTGGGGCCATGCAGGGAATTCCCTTTTCCCTGTGTTGGCCTCCAAGCGGCAAGTGGCCGGGGTGTGGGTGTATCGGGGTGGATGGGGGAGGTGTGGGGCTGGGATGATCATGGAGTGAGAGCACTCTTGGGCCGGCAGGCTAACGCGGTCAGGCCAGTGGGAAGTGGAGGGGGCTATTGGGATGGAGGGGGCAGGAGGGGAACGGAGTTGGAACAGGAGAAATGACCGTCCTTACCCATAATCCCCCATGTGGCTGCAACCGCTCTGGCATTCCAGCAGCATGCATGTTTATGGGTAAGGAAGACGGCCATTGCACACAAGTGTTGACGTCAATACCTACCTGGGCCCCCATGATCGTAACATGTTGACAAGCAGCAGCTACATGGTGCATATACACAGGTCGACAATCCACCTCCAAGGTGGTGTTCCAACCTCTGCAGTTTGTTTCTAAAAGTGTACCTAAATGGCCTTTACACGGGTAGAAAACCCGCAAATTGGCAGGTTAAACTCGTGCTACAATCCCATTTGTTAACCCCTCGAGGCTGAGGAAGAGTTTGCTCCTTGAGAGGTGAGCTTCTTTAAGAAATTTAATGGACTTTGTAGTTGGTAATGGAGGCAGTGGTTAGGGTGCATCCGGTGCTCTGGTTGTCGGATGTGGGAAGTCAGGGACAGCATGTCTGTTTCTGATGACGACACGTGCAAAAGGTGCATCAGGCTCCAGTTCCTGACAAACTGAGTTAGGGACCTGGAGCTGGAGTCGGATTTTAAGGGATACAGAGGTTGTGATAGGAGCTTCAGGGAGGCAGTTACACGTAAAAGTCAGGAGGCAGGGAAACAGTGTAGGCAGGGTTTAGTACTTTCTTCGGTAGCAATATATAGGTCAGCACATCATTGTTGGTCGAAGGGCCTGCACTGTATTGTTCTGTGATGTGTGGTGGAAAGTGTGCTGAACGTCTACATCACAGTCTGGTACTGGGACACCGACACGTCTGATTGAAAAGTCCTGCTAAAGTTAGTGGACACAGCCCAGGGCATTACAAGTGAAACCCTCCCCAAACTGAAAACATCTTAGAGGAACACTGCCGTCGGAGAGCAGCAGCGATCGTCAAGGATTCACAACATTCTGCATCTCTCTGTTCTCGTTGCTACCATCAGGAAAGAGCTAGAGTTGCCACGAGACTCGCACCAGCAGGTTCAGGAACAGCTGCTACTCCTCCACCATCCAACAACAAACCCAATCGGGACTCATTAAACGGCTCGAATGTTTGGACTTGATTGAATTTTTTTCCAGTTTGTTTCCAGTTCTTGATTTGTTTACATGTTTATGTTGATAACAGTTCTTTTGGACCACAAATAAGTGGTAATTGTGTCTGGCTCCGAGGAAAAAAATGATTCTCAGGATTTTATGTGATGCCATGTGTGCACTTGGCAATAAATTGGAATCTGTATTGCACCATTTGTTTCCAATTGTTCTTTATTTGTTTCCGTGCGTACACTGGGTTGGTTCGTTTCAGCTTGACCAATACATGGTGACTCTCTCTCGCCCACAGGAAAAAGAATCTCAGTGTTGTATGTGACTTCCTGCACGTAACTCTGACCATAAATCTGAAGTTGGACCAAAGGGCCTGTTTCCACGGTGGGAAACTTTCTGATCTGAGTGGCAGCACGTCATTTTTTAAGGGAATGCCACAGTAAAGTCTGGAAATTAATACTGGATTTAATTGCAATGATTCTGCTAAAATACGACAATGGATATGATCAGTTGTTGGGAGGGAATAGGGAAGCAGGGCTCAAGCCCCCTCCTTTACTGTCGGAAGTAAGCACAAGACCATGAGAGAACGTATCACGTACATTGAGCCATGTATATCGTGCCCAACCCTTGTTGGGAAGAGGGGGCCTCAGTGAAGCTCACATCTTTCCCCATCTGTATCACCATCCAGACTGCCATTGTTGGAATATTCCTTATGAGCCCAACAGTATTGAACAAGGCACAGACCAGTCCTTTAGCCACGATGTTGTTTTGACCGATGTCAACCTACTCCATAACAATCTAACCCCTCCCCACTTCACACCCATAACCCTCTATTATCTTTACATCTGCCTGTGAAAGAGTATTAAATGTCCCTATTGTACCAGCCTCTATCACCACCCTCGGCAATGCATTCCAGGCACCACCACTCTCTGTGTATATAAAACAGAGGGTCAGATATCTCTCTTACATTTCCAAGAGTTAAGATTCAATTTATTGTCATGTCATGAAGTCAGTGCAATATTACTCAAATTTGCTTTTCGTCTGCTGTAGGGCAGACAGTTTGGCCATCGACTGAAATTGCCTGAAGCGCCTCTTCCAGTCAGAGAAAGAGAAGTAAATGAGAGTTCGATGAGCGTCACTGAGTGTCCTTCAATTCACCTCCAACCCTCCCACCAGCCCCTGTAGCCAGACAGAGTCCAATCCAACCATCAGCCGCTTGAGGTCCCGATCCGAATCCCCACCACGATTAGAAGCCCTTCAGTGACCTCTGCACCCTCGCACCTCCTGGTTCAGGTACCTTCAGTCAGTCTCGAGCCAGACTCCTGCAGTCCGTGGCCCGGTGTGAATCCCTTGACCACATTCGCCCGCAGCCAGAGTAGGTTCCTAGTCCCGAATCATCCGCGGCCTGTGTGTTCAACCGCAGAATCCCTGTCTGGTCTGCCGCTGTGGTCACCGTCCCATGAGTCACCTCCTCTGCATCTCCTTCTTCAACCAGGGGGTGGGCTCCCCATTTTCTAGTGCCCTGTGCCAGTCCTCTGCTTCCCTAGAGTCGGTAGCCTCTCCTGGCTGTTGCCGATCATAGGTCCTGTGATCCAGGAGGCCGTCCCCGCGGCTGCAGTATTTTTAAATAAAACCACTGCCAGGTCATTTTACAGTCCATTTAAAGTCTGTTCGGATCCAACCACATTTGGACCGCATGGTAGGAGCCCATAATAGAGTGCTGTGTTTCCACTCTCCGTGGGTCTGTGACAGCTCTGTCCATACAGAAAGACCGGCAGTGCTGCCATGTTCTTCCACTCCCAGCTCTCTGAACAGTCAGGGTACCAAGGTTGAGTGGAGAAGCAGGGGAGTGGGGATGTGGGAGAATGGTTCAGCTCATGATGGAATGGTGGAGCAGACTCGACAGGACGAATGACCTACCTCTGCTCCTTTATCTCATTGTCTCAATTTGTGATTCACAGTTTGGGGTATTTACATGAAAACTGCATACATTACTGTAGAAAAAAGTTGTGGTTTGTATCCAAAAACACCACAAATTTTGACAAATATAACCTTTTCTGTTTTATAAAAACACTGCACTTTCATTCAAAACACATCCCTTGGTTTTTTATCGGAGACTCCACTTCTCACAAAACAAACATTAGACACAAAACATTTACATTTAGACATCCGATATTCCACAAAACAATAGAACAATTACTGCACAGAAACAACCCACTCGGCCCCTCTATTCTGTGCTACACTACTTTTTCATATCAAGTCCCATTGAACCATGATGGCCTCCAGCTCCAACAGTGTCATCAGGTTTGCAAATGACACGTCAGTAGTTGTCCTAGTCAACAATAACGACGGGTCGTACCACAGAGAAGGGATGGAAAATCTCATGAATTAAGGTGAGTGTCTCAATGTGGACACAATTGTCGACTTCATGAGGACGAGGACCGACCACCCTCCACTACACATCAACAACTCTGTAGTGGAGAGAGTGGAGGACACCAATTTCCTTGGAGTTCACTGAACAAGAGACCGATCCTGGACACACAACATCTCCTCACTTGTCAGGAAAGTACAACCGAAACTTCAATTCCTTATAGACTGAAGTAGGGAAGGTGACCGGCCAGCATCAGGTCAACTTTCTACAGCAGTTTTATCGAGAGTGTCCTGACCAGGGTTCGAATCACGACCGTCTGAATGGAGTTTCCACATTCCAACTGTGACTGCATAGGTTTTGTCTGGGTTCTCAGGTTTCCTCACATAATTCAAAATGAACCGGGTTAGTTGGTTAATTGGGTGTAATTGGGTGGCACAGGCTCAAGGGCTGAAGGGCCTGTTACCGCACTGTATGTCTAAATTTAAATATTTATAACGTTTAACATGGAAACAACCAATTTGGTTCAACCTTTCAATCTGCCACGGCCATGTAGTACTGCGAGAACCCAGTAGGGGACGCAGCACACCACAAAGGTTTACAATACAGTGCCGCAACCCACACTGGGGAAACCCAGCAGATCCGGCAGCCTCCATCAGAAGTGAAGGGCAGTCGACGAGCCAGGCTGATAGATTTAGATGTACAGGCCATTTCGGCCCACGAGTCTGTGCCACTCAATTTACACCCAATTAGCCGACACCCCCAGTACGTATTAAACTGAGTCGCTGGGTAAAACCCACTCAGACACGGGGAGAACGTACAAACTCCTTACAGACAGCGCATGATTCGAGCCCCTGGTCCAGTCTCTGGTGCTGTAACATTGTTGTGCTAACCTCGACACCAACCATGGCTCCCAAGAATATCTAGCAGAGGATGGTTTTAATTCATTAACCTCTGTGTTATGGGCCCAGCACGCTTCCTCTGCGCCTCTCTGCTTTCATGGATACAGAATTATGAGCAGTACAAATGTAAGCAGGTTTAGGTGACACAAGAACCAGAGGGCATGGGTCAAGGGTGAAAAGTGAATTGTTGAAAGGAAACATTCGGGGGAACATTTTCCTGCAGAGAATGGTGGGAGTGTGGAACGAGCTGCCACCTGACGTGGTTAAAACTGGCTTGATTATGACATTTAAGTAAAATTTGGACCAATCCCTGGATGAGAGGGGAATGAAGGGAAATGGATTAGGTTCATATGGACAGCTGTTGTACGGTTACTTTAACTGTTAGTGCATCACTCTTTGAGGGCCAGCGAACGTGACTGGGTTTGAATCGGTGCTGCCTGTAAGGTGTTTGTATACTCTCCTCATGACTGTGTAAGGATCATCCAGGAGCTCCAGTTTCCTCACACAGTTGAAAGCGTCCCAAGGGTGGAGGTTAATTGGATGTGTTATGAGCCCAGAGGTCCCCAAAACCCAGCAGGAATAGAAATTCACCAAGACAATGGTTAATTAAACAAACATTGCTTTAAATTTCCTTTAAACATCATCGCAACATCACCCCCTATACTTTCCAAATGGTGGGAGGAAACCAGAGACCGTGGGGAAAACCACTCTGACATGGGGAGAACGTACAAATTCCTTACAGAGAGCGCGTGATTCGAAACATGGACCCAGACTCTGGCGCTGTAAAAGTGATATGCTAACCTTGACATATTCCCAAAGAATATCTAGCAGAGGATGGTTTTGATCCATCGACCTCTGGGTTATGGGCCCAGCACGCTTCCGCTGCGCCACTCTGCTAAATTCTACAAAGAATTATCAGTGGTGTCGATTGAATAAATTCAAGCAGGCCTTTTACCCATTGAGTATATTTGACACAAGGACCAGAGGGCATGGGTCAAGGGTCAAAGGTGAAATTTTGAAAGGGATCTTTCGGGGAACTTCACTCAGAGAGTGGTGGGAGTGTTGAATGATCTGCCAGCTGAAGTGCTGAATGCTGGCTTGAATTTAACACTTCATTAAAATTTGGACATTTAGGATGAGATGGGGATGAAGGGATATGGACTGGGTTCAAATGTAAAGGGGAGGCACGGTGAGACTAGCGAATAGTGCAACACTGAGAGCGCCAGCATTCAGGACCTTGGTTCGAATCACCGCTGTCGTTAAAATGTTTGTACCTTCTCCCCGTGTCTGTATAGGCAGTTTTGATGTGCTACAGTTACCTCCCACCGTTCAAAACCTGCCAAGGGTGGAGGTTAATTGGATGTGTTATGAGCCCAGAGGACCCCAAAACCCAGCAGGAATAGAAATTCACCAATACAATGGTTACTTGAACAAAAGATGGTTTTAATTTCCTTTAAACATAATAACAAGATCCATTTAATACTTATTACTATTAACTTAACCTAAATTAACCCCCTTCTAGTTCTAAGTGTACATGTATGTAAAGGGTACATGTTCAAGAAAGTTCTCCGGTTCACTGTCCAATCAATCACGTTTCCCTTCTCCAAGTTCACCGGTATTAGGCAATTCTCATACTGTACACAGAATTTAACCTTTAAAATTTCCACCAGAATCTGGTGCCTAAAGTTAAGTGGTTACCATTCAGGAAGGTTCTTCTTCGCTTCAGAGAGGCATTTGTTGCTCATTGAACACACACAAACTGATTTCCTCCAATCAGCCACTTCAATGTCTTGCCGAAGAAACTTGCCCCATTTGGGATTTTCAAACGATAATCTCTTCTTCCAGGTCACCACAGAGTTCCTCTTGTTTCCCTTATTTCAGGACAAACATTCTTGCCAGCAATTTCGTCTTGTCAGGACTATAAAGTTTTTCAACAGGCTGAACTCAGAATCCACAATCCGTCTTCAAAATGGTGTTTTTTCCCAAGCTGCCAGCTTGTCATTTTGCAGCCTCAACAGATACTCTGCAACTGACTTCTCTCTCTCTCTCTTTCCTTCTCTATCATTCTCACTCTCCTTCTCACTCTTTCTCTCTCTTTCACTCTCTCTCCAAAAGAGAAATCAGCTGTCAGTTTTTTCATCCCCACTTGTAAAATCGAAGAGACCTCTTATCGGCGCCCATACTCAATTTTCGAAAGATATTATCAGTATCTGAGCCCGCACATGATCAACATGATGTGCCATTTGCCCCTCCGGTTGAAGTCCACTCCAAGCAGTTCCATTTTCTCTACAATGTCACTGGTGACACAATGTCTCACTTCAGCAAAGTTGATCCATTTTAAATGCGATGCCTTTTGCGAAACGTTACACTGTTCGTGAAGAGTAACTTAAATCAAACCCCGACAATCAAATACTTTTGAAGACATATTTAATCCATAAAAATTCTAACATATCCTGTAACAGGAGTAATTGGGTGGCTCGGGCTTGTGCGTCACAAGGGGCTGTTACCACGCTGTATATCTAAATGTAAATATTTAAATATAAAGTTTATATTGGAAAGAACCTCTTTGGATCACCCTTTCAATCAGCCATTACCCTGCAGGGATGGCAGAGACCAGTAGGGGGAGACAGCATCCACCAAAGGTTGACACTGCTGTGACCTTCCACCCACTGGGGAACCCCAACAGGTCGCACAGCTTCCATCGGAAGTAAAAGCCAGACAACGATTCAGGATGATAGATTTGTATATGTAAGAGGAGTAACAGGCCATCGGCCCATGAGTCCGTTCCACCCAATTTACACCCAATTAAACTGCACTCCCGCTACGTTTCAAACGATGGGAGGAAACCAGAGACCCTGGGGAAGACCACTTAGACACAGGGAGAACGTACAAACTCCTTACAGACAGCGTGTGATTTGAAACCCGGGCCTAGTATCTGGCACCGTAAAAGAGTTGTGCTAACCTCAACACCAACCATGGGTCCCAAAGAATAACAGGCAGAGGATGGTTTCAATCCATCGACGTCTGGGTTATGGGCCCAGCACGCTTCCGCTGCACAACTCTGCTTCATTGGACACAGTATTATCAATGGTGTAGATTGAATAAATGCAAGCAGGCTTTTAACCCACTGAGTATATTTGACACACCAACAAGAGGGCATGGGTCAAGGGTGAAAGGTGATATTGTGAATGGAAACTTTTGGGGTAATTTTTTGCACAGAGAGTGGTGGGAGAGTGGAATGAGCTGACAGCTGAAGTGGTTAATGCTGGCTTGATTATGGCATTTAAGTAAAATTTAGACAGGACCCTGGATGAGAGGGGGATGAAGGGATATGGATTGGGTGAGCGGTTAGTGCAACACTCTTATAGCACAAGCGAACGGGACTGGGTTTGAATCAGCTCTGTCTGTAAGTTATTTGTACATTCTCCCTGTGTCTATGTGGGTTTCCTCCCACCCTTCAGAATAAATGGGAAATTGAAGGATAATGGGGTGAAAATTGGGTGGGACGGACCTGTCGGGTGTCATCTCCTCCTACCGTGCTGCATGCCTAAATTTTAAAAAAATCATGAAAGTTTATGGTGAAAAGGCAGGGGAGTGGGGCTGAGGGGGAAAATGGATCAGCTCATGATGGATGGCGGGATGGACTTGATGGGCCGAATGAACTACTTCTGCTGCTATATCTTATGGTCACCTGTTGGTCTGTGCTCCTCTCCTTGCCCCTTCTTCCCTCACCTGCCTTTTCATTCAGGCCCCTGCCTGCTTATTGCTCCCACCTTGACAAAGATTCCTGCACAAATCCATGGGAACATGACTATAAGTAGACAGTTATGTCTCACCGCCCCACCCTAATGTTGTAGGAAGGGGCAGGGGGGGCCCAACTCATCCCCACCAGGTAAAGTCATGGATATGAAACAGCTCGACCTCTGGCCGCCGAGCTGTGATAACCCACAAAATCCTGACCTACGATCCGTCCCTTTGCTGTGAACATCTTCAGTGTCCTGTGTAATTACGATGAGTTAAAGGTCCAGGGTTGAATAAAGGGTTTGAGGAGGAAGGGAGATACAAAGTGCTTGAACTCTCCAGAGACGGCATCAAATGGACAATGTGAATTGTGGTCAAGGCCGACCATGTGAACATTGACACGGATAAAGTTGGAAACTGAGTTCGAGGCTGGAAAATCACAAATAAAATAATCAGAAAAACCTCATCCAATAGGAGGGGAGAAGGGTGCAAGAGAGACAGGGAAAGAGGGGTGCCAGAGAGACAGGGAGAGAGGGTTGTCAGAAAGGGAGAAGAAGAGATGAAGAGTGGGATGCCAGAGAGGGAGAAGGAGGGAGTGGTGTGCCAGAGAGACAGGGAGATGTGCCAGAATGGGAGAGAGAGGAAGACACGGAGATGTACCAGAATGAGACAGAGAGAGAGGGACCGGTCTCCCAGAAAGGGGCAGGGGTGGCCCAGAGGGAATTTGGAAGGTGTTCCATTGAGAGGGATAGCTGTCCCAGAAAGAAGGCAATGTACTGTTTTAGATGTTAAAAGCCCAGAAGACCCCAAAACCCAGCAGCAATAGATATTCACCAAGACAAATGGTTACTTAAACAAAAGTTGCTTTTAATTATCTGGAAACATAAAAATAAATCAAAGTTTAACTTATCTCTATTGAGTTAATTAACAAAAGAAAAGCTCCTTCTATTTCTAAACGCACGTGTATGTAATGTGTGTGTAAGTTCAGAAAGGTTGTTTGGTTCACAGTCCAATCTCACTTCTCATTCCTCCAAGTTCACTGTGTGACAGAGTATGTAGAGGTAGTTTGGGAGCAATGGTTAGAGCAGCTTGCACACACATTTTAAAACACAGAATATTTGCAGGACTTTTGCAGAATGCTTTTTGCAGGAAGCAACAAAGTATCGAGAGCAGTTTGCCAGGGAGAGTATGTGATTTTTGCAGGCAGAGGAGAACAGTTTCGCCCTCAGAGAGGGAGGGTGTGAAACAGAGAGAGAGGAGACAGAAATCAGATCCGGAAGGACAAAGCTGGCAAACTTTGAAAGGCTACCAGGTCAAAGGAGGAGATTGGTGGAATGAAAGGTGAACTGAAAGAAAGAGGATCATCTGGAGAACCCTGAAGGGGGCAAGTTTCGTCAGCAAGACTGATTGAGAAGGAATCAGTTGCGGATGTCCTGGAAAAGGAATCTCTGTCTGAAATCCAGCAAGAACCCTCCTGAGTGGTAACTATCTGCCTTGTTAGGCACCAAAGACGGGTGAACTTTGTTAATTCTAACTTCTGTGGACAGTTTAAGAATTGCCTGCAATCAGGGAGGTTGGAATGTGATCCAAAGATCACATTACACATACCTGCGCTTAGTATTAGAGGGAAGATTAAGTAGGTTAGGTAGGATAAGGAAGTTGGTTAAGGTTTAAGTTAAGATTTCTTGTTCATTTGTAATTTAAAACTACTTTTGTTTAAGTGACCCTGTGTTGGTGCATATCTATTGCTGCTGGATTTTGGGTCCTCTGGACTCCGTAAAATTTTATGGGGGTTCGTCGTTTTGGATTTGAACATTGATTTATTAGTCGATCGGTTTTTTTTGCAAGCTATTGTGTCTGGAATTTTTGCTATTTTAGCAAGCGAACTTAGAGCTGGTGCCTGGAAAAAGAGCACCAATGGAAGTTGATACATTCTTGTTACAACCATCACCTGAAGAGCAGGAGAAAAGAGGAACTGGTGGCTATTTCTGAGGCACTGAGAATTGCTGAAGTTAAATATTGGATGAGAAAAGTACAAATACAGAGGATTATAGTGAAATCTGAGATAGGTGAGGGTAAATTTGTTCAGAAAGACCGAAGATTTTCTAGAGAATAGAAGTTTTGAATTGGAATTGGAGAAATGGAGGGTGCAGGAAGAAAGAGGAAAAATGGTATATGTGGCAGAGGATGCAGGAAAACAGAGGAAATGTGAGTTCGAGATAGCTGAAAGGGACAGAGAGTTTCAATTGGAGAAGTTAAGATTGGAGATAAAAGTAAGTATGAGAACTGAGGGTGTAACTCCTGGGGAGAGGTTTTTGGATAGGTGAGAGGTAAATTTATTGCCTGCTTTTCATGAAGGAGAACTACAGGTTCCATTTAATACTAGGGTTGCTCAGTCATTGTTGTTAGAAAGTGTTTTAACTGTGGATCAAAGGACTGACACAAGGGAGACAACTTTGATTAAAGGTGTTGGAGGTGAGGTAGAGTCAATATCGCTTCACAAGGTTGTGCTAAATTCAAAATTAGTCAAAGGTGTCTCATTTTTGTTGGTGAATGATTTGACAAAGGATAAAGTTGGGACAGTTTTAAGATTGACAAATCGGCCTACTAAGGATGTGGTCAGAGAGGATGGTGAGATACATCTTGCATGTTCGGTAACTCGGTCTAAAGGAAACGATGACAGCTGAAGAAAATCCAGTTGATAGAGATTTGCCCAGTTCTTCTGAAAGGGCAGGGTCAATGTGAGAGGAAGGATTTCTCTTTGTCAAGGGAAGAGTGAATTCAACAACAGAAAATAGATGCAGATCTTGTTAGCTTCAGTGAGAAAGCAGTAACTGAACAGGAGATTAAAAAGTGGCTTGTGGATATGACTCGGAGGGTGAATTGTTAATGAAATTTTATTATGAGAATAAGGGTTGTGGAGAACTATCTGTATCAGAGGTGTTGGCTGTTGAGAGAGTGGAGGAAGTGGTGGATCATGAGATTATGAAAACAGAATCTTGTGAGGGTAACCTTAAAGAAACCATGGTTCCTGTGTGCCTGTCTAACGCAACCATTTTGGAAAATTTGGATTAGGCCAGATTAGAACAGATGCATTTGAAAGAATTACTTTTGAAATACACAAATGTGTTACCTTTTGGCATGAAAAATGCCCCTGCAACATTCCAGAGGATGATTAATTCTGGAATCCAAGAGTTAACACATACAGATGTTTGTGTTGACGACTTGGTCACAAAAGGTGACCCATGGGAAGAACATCTAAGGCAATTGGACAAATTGTTTGCAAGATTATCCAAAGCAAACTTAACTGTTAATTTAGCAAGAGTCAATTTGCAAATGCCGCTGTGACATATTTGGGTTATGTAGTTGGCCATGGCAAAGTTGCACCTATTCAAGCTAAGGTGAATGCAATTTCTGAGTTTCCTTTGCTCAATGGCAAGAAAGCAGTGAGAAAGTTTTTAGGAATGGCAGGAATTTACAGGAAATTTTGCATAAATTTTGCTCAGGTTGCTTTTCCTTTAACCAATCGTTTGAAGAAAGGGGAAACATTTGTGTGGACTTAATATTGTCAGGCAGCGTTAGAAAATCTAAAGGAGACGCTATGCCATTGCCCTGTGTTAAAATCTCCTGATTTTGACAGACCATTTTCTGTAGCAGTGGATGCCAGTGAGGGAACAGCAGGTGCAGTTTTATTGCAAAAACATAATGAAATTGACCATCCAGTTGCCTACTTTTCAAAAAAATTCAATGTTCATCAAAAGAACTATTCCACTATTGAAAAAGAACTGTCAGCGATCATATTTGCTCTGCAGAATTTTGACGTATATCTTGGTACCTCTCATGAACAAATTGTTATATTCACTGAACACAATCCTCGAGTGATTTGAATAAAATGAAGAATAAAAGCAGAAGATTGTTAAACTGGAGTTTGATATTACAAGAATATGATCTGCAAATTAACCATATCAGAGGTGTAAATAATGTGATTGCCGATTGTTTGTCAAGGTGTTAAAATTGCTCATTTATAGAAAAACTCTTGAAATTGAATTACATGTTACGTGTTATGAAAACATGTTATATATTGTGTCTTGTTATCTGTTTAGTGATTTAAAGACTGTTTAGTTATAACTAAATTTAACTCGTGTTAAAATTCCCATTAAAGGAGGAAGGTCTGACAGGGTATTTAGAGGTGGTTTGGGAGGAATTGTTAGAGCAGTTTGCACACACACATTTTAAAACACAGAATATTTGCAGGACATTTGCAGAATGTTTTTGCAAGAGGCAACAAAGAATCGAGAGCAGCTTGACTGGGAGAGCATATGATCTTTGTAGGCAGAGGAGAACAGTTTTGCTCTCAGAGAGCGAGGGTGTGTAAGCGATAATGGAATGTGGGGAGTCAAGCAAGTGCTAATTAAGAATGAATTATGATGGGTTAAATAAGGGTGAAGTAAGAATGGAATATGAGGAAGGATTGAGCAAGAAGAATACAATAGGGGTCTTCAAAAACAGGATAGCAAGTAGATCGATTTAGCAAAGTCCTGGGGGTTGATTAATGAGTAAGATCAAAGACATGACACTTCCTGGGAAACAAGTTTGCAGAAAGGCACATAAACTGATAAGATGTTAGAATACACCTAGGCAGCATTACCGAATGCTAAACCAATCCAGGAGGCAGAAGAATGTTAAGGGGGAAGGTACCTCTGTACTGAAATGGAATGTATAAAAAGTTGGGTAATCCCAGTATCTGTGTGTATTCCCAGGGTAAGGGGACGCACCCAACTTTGCATTGTTGTAAAATAAATGTTCTCTTTTCTCAATTTTTGTCTCGAGTGAAATCTGTGAAGGCACCTCTGCTTCTCACAGGGGTGAAACAGAGAGAGAGACAGAAATCAATGCCAGAAGGATAAGCTGGCAGACTTTGAAAGGCTGTCTGGTCAAAGTAGAAGACTGGCGGCTGAAAGGTGACCTGAAAGAAAGACCTGAAGAGGGCAAGTTTCGTCAGCAAGACAGATTGAGAAGGAATCAGTTGGGATGTCCTGGAAAAGGAATCTCCCTCTGAAAACCAGCAAAAACCCTCCATAGTGGTAACCATTTGCCTGTTAAACACCAAAGCCAAGTGAACTTTGTTAATGTTAACTTCTACAAGAATTGCCTGCAACCCGAGAGATTGGATTGTGATCCAAAGAACTTTTCAAATCTTAAATATTCATTAGACACACCTGCGCTTAGTACTAGAGGGGGGATTAAGTAGGTTAGGTAGGTTAAGGAAGTTGGATAAGTTATAAGTTAAAGTTTAATTCTGTTTTCTTATTCAATTGTAATTAAAAACTACCTTTGTTTAAGTGACCCTGTGTTGGTGCATATCTATTGCTTCTGGTTATTAGGGTCTTCTGGACCCCGTAACAACGGGTTGAAGGTCATTCTTATACTGTGCACAGAATGTAACATTTAGAAAGTTCACCAGACTTTGACACTTGAAAGGTAAATGGTTACCACTCAGGAAGGTTCTTGTTGGTTTTCAGAGAGAGATATGTTGTTCCTTTTTAATCATCCACTTCAGTATCTTGCTGACGAAACTTGCCCCTTCAGTGTTCTCCAGATGATAACATCTTTCTTTCAGGTCAACACAAGAGTTCCTTTTTGTTTCCCTTATTCCAAGTGAAACATTAGACAGCCAGTCCTCTCCTCTTGCAAGAACCACAAGGGGTTTGACTAGGTCGTCTTACAACTGGGCTTTCCTTAAGCTAGCCAGCTTGTACTGTTCGAGTCCCAGCTGCTGTCTGCTGGCTGAAAGACTGCACAAGTGATCTCTGAGAGAAATCTTGTTTGATTCTCTCTGCATGCAAAATCACATGACCGTCTCAGAATAGAAAGTTCTCTTCCAGAAGACAGTGGCTCCAATGTGCTCTATCACCTATTGCCTTTTGTAAACAACAATCCATTAGTGAAGTCTTTTGGGTACTCCTCTAAAGCTCTGGAGCCGATATGTCTACCATGGGCCAGAGCAGCAATATTTTTAATAAGATCTGTTTATTCTGTGAAGAAGAATAGGGTGAAGGGTCCTGCAGCGTATTCTATATTAAAACCTGAAGCTTGTTCTGATTCTCCTTGCGTGGGAGCAGAGGGGGCTCAAATGGTTTCTCCTAGTGTTGAGATATATCATATTATGGCAAGGGTTTAGCTTGGAAGAATTAATCAGATGGCTTCTTGGGATAAGTTAGATGTATAGAAGGTAAATCCACCTGTTAGGATAATTATAGATAAAAGAATTCTTCTTTCTTTGGCTTGGCTTCGCGGACAAAGATTTATGGAGGGGTAATGTCCACGTCAGCTGCAGTCTCGTTTGTGGCTGACAAGTCCGATGCGGGACAGGCAGACACGGTTGCAGCGTTTCCAAGGGAAAATTGGTTGGTTGGGGTTGGGTGTTGGATTTTTCTTCCTTTGTGTTTTTTCAGTGAGGTGGGCTCTGTGGTCTTTTTCAAAGGAGGTTGCTGCCCGCCGAACTATGAGGCGCCAAGATGCACGGTTTGAGGCGATATCAGCCAACTGGCGGTGGTCAATGTGGCAGGCACCAAGAGATTTCTTTAGGCAGTCCTTGTGCCTTGTACAAGGTACAATATAAAAGAATAAACCCAAGAGTAATAACATAGGATATAGTTTGTGCTACTGTGGGTAGGGCTCCTATAAAAGCACAGTTTGAGTTTGAGGCTCACTCTGAGGCTAAGATTGTATCGACTGTTAGTCTTGAGGTGGCTGAAATAAATGGTAGGCCCAAATTGAGGTTTAGAATTGCATATGGTCTGGGGAAGGGTATTCATATTAGGAGGGTTAGTGTTAGTGCTATGGTTGGAGCTCGAAAGAAACGTGTTTGTGGTGAAAATGATGGTCGGATTGGTTCTTTTGTAAATAGTTTTAGGCCATCAGCAATGGATTGTTGACGTCTATCGATAGCCAAAAGAAAAATGGTCTCTCATGTTCCAAAGTGTATTGAAGGGAAAAGCACAAATTGCATCCTCTAGCTTGACTACAGAGCAAGTGGCAAATTATGATCCTGTTAAACAAGCAGTATTGAAAGCTTATGAGTTGTTTCTAGAAGCATATAGACAAAAATGTAGGAGTTTTATGGAATCATGGAATTAATCTTGTGTGGATTTCACTCTGAAAATATCTGTCTGTTTTGACCATTGGTGCGCCTCAAAAGGAATAAATGATGATTTTGTCAGATTGAGAGAATTGATGTTCATTGAGGAAATTAAAAGGTGTGTTCCAAATGGGATTAAATTATACCTGGATGAGAGAGATATGGGGACGTGGTGGCAAATGGCTAAATTAGCAGACAAATTTGCCCGACTTCACCAAGGTGTATTTCAGAATACTCGGAATTTTCAGAAAGTTAATGTGTAAAAGATGAATAAGCCTGTTCATCGGGTTAGTGTGGAGCAGACGAGTAAACTTGAAATTAAGTCTGGAGAGAATATTAAGAGAAAAGATGAAGGTAAGGTGGGAAAGGACAGAACTTCTGGATTTGTATGTCATTTTTGTAAGAAACCTGGACCTGTTATTGTGAATTGTCTAGTATTGAAAAGAGACAAGAAAAGGAGGTTTTACCAGAAACATGTATTCAAAGAGTGGAATTTAAGGATAGCAGATGTTCCAAACCTGTAAAGGGTGTCATGGATGTTTTCAAACCTTTTGTGTCAGAGGGCTTGGTTTCAGTAAAAGTGGGAGAATCACAGGTTCCAGTTAAAATTCTTAGAGACACTGGGGCTGCTCAGTCATTGTTCTTGGAAAGTATTTTAAGTCTGGATCAAAGGACTGACACAGGGGAGACACTTTGATTAAAGGGGTTGGAGGTGTGGTAGAGTCAATATTTCTTCACAATACTATGGTCAATTCAGAATTATTTAAAGGACCTGTTGTAGTAGGAGTAATTTCAAAGTTATCTATGCAGTGGGTGTCATTTTTATTAGGGAATGATTTGGCAGAGGATAAAGATCAGCCTGGTAAGGATGAGGTTGAAAAGGATTGTGAGATATATCCTGTATGTGCTGTAACAAGTTCTGTGACTTAGAAAGTGATGAGAGCTGAGGAAAATGCAGTTGATAGAGACTTGCCCAGGGCTTCTGAAATAGTTTTGAAAGAGCAGGGTAATTTTGAGAGTAAACATTTTTCTTTGTCAGTGAAAACATTGATTCAGCAACAGAAAAAAGAAATAGATCTTGTTGTCTTATGGAATAAAGCATAAGTGAACAGGAGAATAAAGAAATGATTTAGGGATATTACTTAAAAAGGTGAATTGTTGATGAGAAAATGGAGACGTCTTGATATTCCAGCTAATGAAGAGTGGGGGGGTGGGTGTGTAATTCATCAGGTGGTTCTTCCTTGAAATAACCAGAATGAAATATTGAATCTAGACCACAGTACACCTTTGGGTGGTCATCTTGGTGTAAGGAAAACCATGGATAAGATTTTGAGACCATTTTTCTGGCCTGGTTTGAGGAAGGATGTTGCAAATTGGTGCCAGACATGTCATTTTTGTCATGTTGTGGGGAAACCTAAGCAGGGTTCTCCAGTGGATCCATTGTAACCTATTCCTGTTGTTGAGGAACATTTCACAAGGGTTATTGTGGATGGTGTAGGTCCCCTGCCTAAAACTATGTCTGGGAATCAGTACTTATTATGTGTACAGCATCAAGATTTCCAGAGGCTAGACCATAAAGGAATATTAAAGCCACAATTGTGGTAAAGATTCTGGAAAGATTTTTCACCTTTTTTGGATTACCGAGAGTGATTCAGAGTTGTCAAAGATATATCTTTATGTCTGGGTTGTTTCAGCAGATAATTTATGAGTTGGAAATAAAACAGATCACTTTATCTGCGTACCATTCTGAAACTGAGGGAACTTTGGAAAGGTTTCATTCCACTCTTCAAAATATGATGAGGAATTATTGTCTGGAGAATGGAAGGGATTGGGATGAAGGTTTTCCTTTCTTGTTATTTGCAGCAAGGGAAGTTGTGCAGGATTCATTAGGTTTCAGCCCTTTTGAAATTGTGTTTGGACATCAGGTTAGAGGCCCTTTAATGTTGATAAAAGAACAATGGGTTCATGAGGATGTGCAGTTGGTCTTGCTGGATTATGTCTCTAAATTTAACGATAGGTGACAAAAAGTGTGGACTTTGGCTCAAGAGAATTTAGAAATGGCTCAGGGTAAAAGGAAGCGTTTATTTGACAGGAAAGGTCAAGTGAGGAATTTTAGGACAGGAAGTAAAGTTTTGATTTTGTTTCCACACATGACAATCCTTTGAGAGCACGATTAGTTATATCGAAACTGAATGATGTTAACTATGGTATTAACACTCCAGATCGAAGGAATAAAACTCAAGTTTGTCACATAAATATGGTGAAACCTTATGATGAGGGTAAAGGTAGTGGAGAATAATCTGTATCAGAGCTGTTAGTTGTTGAAGGGTTGAGGAAGTCATGGACCATAGGATTATGGAAACAGAATCTTGTGAGGGTAACCTTAAAGAAACCATGGTTCCTGGGTGCCTGTCTAACTCAACAATTTTGGAAAATTTGGAGGAAATGTTAGGTCATCTTAAGTCAGAACAGATGCAGTTGAAAGAATTAATTTTGAAATACACAAATTTATTACCTCGGGTTCCAAAAAGGACGTCAGTGATTTATCACGATGTGGATGTGGGAGAAGCAAATCCCATAAAACAACACCCATACAGAATTAACATTTAGTAGAGTAAAATCATGGATCAGGAGGTAAAACATATGTTGAGAAATGATAATATTAGACCTTGGAACTCAGATTGGAGTTCTTGTATTCTGGTGGTGAAACCAGATGGAACTGTAATGTTCTGTGCCGATTACAGGAAGGTTAATGAAATAACTAAAATAGAAGCTTATCCTATTGTGAGAATAGATGACTGTATTGATAAAATTGGGAAAGCTAAATTTCTTACGAAGTTGGATATGTTGTGGGGAAACTGGTGTGTGCCTTTAACTGAGAGTGGAAGGAATATTTCAGCTTTGGTTACTCATTCCGGTTTATATGAGTATAATATGTTACCTTTTGGCATGAAAAATGCCCCTGCAACATTCCAGAGGATGATTAATTCGATTATCCAAGGGTTAACTCATACTGATGGTTATATTGATGACACATGGGAAGAACATGTAAGGGAATTGAACAAAATGTTTGCAAGATTATCCAAAGCAAACGTAACTATTAATTTAGCAGGTGTCAATTTGTAAATGCCACTGTAACATACTTGGGTCATGGAATTGGTCATGGCCACGTTGCACCTATTCAAGCTCAGGTGAATGCAATTTCTGAGTTGCTTATTCCCAATTGCAAGAAGGCAGTGCAAAGGTTTTCAGGAATGTCGGGATATTATAGGAAATTTTGCTGAGGTTGCTCTTCCTTTAACCAATCCTTTGAAGGAAGGTGAGAAATTTGTGTGAACTAAAGTTTGTCAGACAGCTTTAGAAAATTTAAAGGAGATGCTATATCATTGCCCTGTGTTAAAATCTCCTTAAGCAGTGGATGCTTGTGAGGGAACAGCAGGTGCAGTTTTATTGCAAAAACATAATGAAATTGACCATCCAGCTGCCGACTTTTCAAAAAATTCAATGTTCATCAAAGGAACTTTTCATTATTGAAAAAGAACTGTTGTCTCTCATATTTGCTCTGCAGAATTTTGCTGTACATCTCGGCATCTCTCATGGACCAATTGTGATATTTACTGACCACAATCGTCTGGTGTTTTTAAATAAAATGAAGAATAAAAACAGATTGTTAAACTGGAATTTAATATTACAAGTATATAATCTGCAAATTAATTATATCAGTTACAAATAATGTGATTACAGATTGTTTGTCAATATTTTAAAATTCATCATGTGTAAAAATACTTGCAGCTTTTTTACTTCACTATAACGTTATATATTGTTATCTCTTTAGTCATCTTAAGGGCAGTTTGGTTATAACTGAATTTAAAGTCAAAAGTTAAAATTACTTTTAAAGGGGAAGGTGTGACAGAGTATATGGAAAAGTTTTTGGGAGATAAATTGGGAAAGGTTTGTGAGAGTAGGTCACATGCAAACACTTTAAAAGAGACCTGATTTGAGGTACTGAAGCTCTGCTTATGTTAGACATAGTGGCTTCTTTCAGTTCTTTGCAAGAGCTTTGAAGGGTGCTCAAGGGACTTCACTAATGGATTGTTGTTTACCAAAGTAACAGGTGAAAGGGATGGTTGGAGCCGCATATTGTCTGCAGGAGAGCTTGCTGTTGTATTTGCATCATGTGGATTTGCAAGCAGAGAGAGTCAGAGGTTTTCTCTCAGTGTGTGTGTGTGTGTGAGAGAGACACACACACACACACACACACACACACACACAGATAACTTGAAAGTGTTTCAGACAGCAAGACCAGCTGGGAACTTGAACTGGACAAACTGGCAAGAAGTCTCAGTGTGGAAGAGAAACAGAAAGAAACTCTGTGGTGACCTGAAAGAAAGAGGTTATCATCTGGAGAACCCTGAGGGGGCAAGTTTCTTCAGCAAGACACTGATCTATCTGATTCTGGTAAACATACAATGATGTCATCTGCGAATAGGCTGATTTTGTATTCTTTCTCTTATTCCTTTTATCATAGTTTCCTTCTCTAGTTAAGGTGAACAGTGAGGGGGACAATGGGCATCCCTGTCTAGTTGACCTGTTCAATTTGAAGTGATCTGACATATATCCATTTATTGCTACCATTGCTAATGGTCCATTATTAGTGCACTAATCCAATTAATAATTTTTTACAGTAGTTTAAATTTCTGTAATACTTTAAATAAATCATTCCATTCTACACTGTCAAAAGCTTTCTGTGCATCTAGCGTAACAGCCGCCATTGGCATTTTATTCATTGGTGTTGCATGTTTTAAATTAATAAGTTTACAAACATTATCTGCTGCTCATTTTTTTGAACAAATCCAGTTTGATCCTCCTATCTCAATATCCGTGCACAGTCAGTCAGTCTGTTTGCTAATAGTATGGCTATTAAATTGTAATCAGCATTTAAATTGGATCTTGGTCTGTGTGATGCAGCCGACAGCAAGACCTTTCGCATTTTTGGAATTACTGTAATTATTGATGTTTTACATGATTCGGGTAAGTTTTGGGTCTCTTCCACCTGCTTCATTACTTCTAGGAGGGGTGAGTTTAATAGGTGCTTAAAGACTTTAATGAACTCTATAGGATATCCATCGTCACCTGGTGTTTTAGTGTTTGGTATTTTCATTAATATATCCTCTACTTCATTCTTAAAGGGTTTTGTCAGTTTGTTTTGATTTTCTACTTGTAGTTCTGGCAGTTCGATATTAGATGAAAACTCGTCAATTTTATCATTCTTTCCTGTATTTTTGATTTGATACCATTGCTTATAGAATTTTTAAAAATTTCTTTAATATTTGATGGGTTGTACGTGATCTGTTAATCATCTTTTCTTCTCGCTAGTAATGTTCTTTTCCTTGCTCTGTTTTAAGTTGCAAGCCAATATTTTGTGGGTTTCTCTCCCAATTCCTAATATCTTTGCTTTATTTTCATAATGTATTTCTCCATTTTATATGTTTCTAGTGTTTTGTACTCGAGATGGCAGAGGTCGACAGCATCGAGTCCACGCTGCTGAAGATCCAGCTGCGCTGGATGGGTCACGTCTCCAGAATGGAGGACCATCGCCTTCCCAAGATCGTGTTATATGGCGAGCTCTCCACTGGCCACCGTGACAGAGGTGCACCAAAGAAAAGGTACAAGGACTGCCTAAAGAAATCTCTTGGTGCCTGCCACATTGACCACCGCCAGTGGGCTGATAACGCCTCAAACCGTGCATCTTGGCGCCTCACAGTTTGGCGGGCAGCAACCTCCTTTGAAGAAGACCGCAGAGCCCACCTCACTGACAAAAGGCAAAGGAGGAAAAACCCAACACCCAACCCCAACCAACCAATTTTCCCTTGCAACCGCTGCAATCGTGTCTGCCTGTCCCGCATCGGACTTGTCAGCCACAAACGAGCCTGCAGCTGACGTGGACTTTTTACCCCCTCCATAAATCTTCGTCCGCGAAGCCAAGCCAAAGAAGAAAGAGTGTTTTGTAGTTTAGTTATTTTTCTCTGCCAATTCTCCCTTTTTCTCTTTGTTGTCACTTTTCACGAATTTCTTTTCTATAATTTCTATCTCTTTTTCCAACTGTTCTACTTCCCAGTTATATTCTTTTTAATTTTGGTTGTATGGTAACTATTTGTCCTCCAATAAAGACCTTCATTGCATCCCATAGTATGAACTTATCTCTTACTGATTCTGCATTTATCTCGAAATGTACTTTAGTTTGGTATTCAATATATTCCCTGAAATCTTGTCCATTTACAGTATAAGGTTTAGCCTCCATCTATATGTTTTTGGTTGGACATCCGCTAATTCAATTGTTATTAACAAGGGTGAGTGATTAGATAATAGTCTTGCTTTGTATTCGGTCTTTTGAACTCTCCCTTGGATCTGAGGCGACATCAAAAACATATCTATACTTGAATAGGTCTTATGTCTATTCGAGTGATATGAGTACTCTCTTTCTTTTGGATGTTGCCTCCTCCATATATCAATTAATTTCATATCCCGCATTGATTTTAGCATAAATTTGGTTACTTTATTCTTTTTGTTAATTGTCTTCCCAGTTTTATGTATCATTGGGTCCAGTTTGAAGTTGATCTCCTCCCCCCCCATGCTAGAAGATATGTCCCTGTGTATCCACTATCTTTAGGAAGATATCCTGCATGAATTCCTGATCCTCTTCGTTTGGTGCATCAATATTGAGCAAATTCCAAAATTCGGAGTAAATCTGGCACTTCCTCATTACATACCTGCGCACTGGATCTGTTATTCCATCCTTTATATTAATTGGAAAATTCCTGTTAACTAGTACAGCTCCTCTCCTGGCTTTTGGATTGTATGATGATGCCACTACCTGACCTACCCAGACTCTCCTCAATTTACTATGTTCTATCTCGGTTAATTGTGTTTCTTGCACAAATGCTGTCTATTCTCTCCTTTTTGAATGATGTCAGTAACCTTTTCCTTTCAATATGATTGTGTATTCCATTAACATTTAAGGTCATATAATCCAATGTACCATCTTATCGATCCATTTTCAATTCTCTCTCGCCTCTTTGGCCTCTCCATCTCCTTTTTTCCGGTATTGCTCTTTGAATTATCCTTGCCCGTCTCAGTGCTCAACGACTCGACTAAAAAACAAAATACCCCAGAATCCCCAATGAAAACTAACACAAAATATACTCCTAGCCAAAGTAACATTTACCCCTCCCCCTCCCCTGTATTGGGTTGTATTTGACTCCTTGCCAGTCAACAACAGCTCCCTTTTCCACCTGGGTTGCGATAATAACCGCAAGCATCTACAGATTTTGCAGTGCAGTCCTTCCCTCTTCCCCAGCCCTCCCCAGAGAAAAACTTAACATTTTTCGATAAATATAACAAAGCTCCTTCTTTTTTCTTTTTCCCCTTATATTTTTCAACCTCTGTATTCATATTATCATCTTTACAACTTATCTCTATTCATTGTCTGAGCAGTCTTGTCTCATCTCGTTGACTGTATGACAATCATTCTGCAAAGTTTTAGCCTTCTTTCGGATCTGAGAAGAGTCTGTTCTGCTCCCCAGGGATGAATACTTTTAGAACTGCTGGATGTCGCAGCACAAAATTTAGACTTTTTTCCACAATACCGCTTTTCCCAAGTTACACATTCAACTGGCTCATCCATGTCCCTCCTGTACGCTTCCTTGTTACCATTTCTGATTCTCCCAACAATTGTGGAGATGTCAGCTAACATGAAGATAACAATGGAATTGTGCCTCACAGCACAGTCTTGGGTATATAATGAGTGGAGCAATGGGCTAAACACATCCTTGGAGTGCGTCTGAGTTGAGAATCAGTGGGGAGGAGAGTTCATTTCCAATTTGTACTAGCTGTGGTCTTCCGATAAGAAAGTCAAGGATCCAGTTGCTGAGTGGGTTACAGAGGGCGAGAGTTTGTAGCTTCTTGACCAGCACTGAGGGAATAATGGTATTGAAGGGCAAGCTACAGTTGATGAAGAGAAGCTTTAGTTTCAGGGTCAATCTGATACCTCATCCAATAATTGCCATTTTTGGATCAACAGAGACAATCAATTTGAATTTAAATATGTCTTAATGCTACGTGGTCTCTTTTGCCTCCCTTGTTGCGAGACGTTCAATGTTGATGAGATGGAAAGGTGCTGTTCCTCCTTCAAATACTCAATGTCTATCTGATATGTTGGCGTGCCTAACTTTGTATTATAAAATTAGGTGTTGCTCACCTGTATCGCATTTAAACTTTCTATGTTTATGAGGCCTTTTATTCATTATTTTCATCACTTATAAGATCACTTGGAACTTGTTTTGTGAGTTTGTGTTTTCCTTTAATGCTAGTGCAGTTATATGTACTAACAGGAGAACCTCAGAAGGGAAGGAGAAGGACGTTGGACGATAGTATAATGTTTACTTTTTAAAATCTTTCTCCATTAGCCTAATGTTCTAATTGTTTAAGCGTTTCCCACCTTTATTTCTGTTTGAATGTTATGATATTATAGTAATACGTAATAGATTTATTTTTATTATACAACTGATTTTTATCTGAATATTCCTTTTTATATATTACCGTTGATTAAAGGTGTCTATTTGTTTCCTGTTTTCATAAAGGACAATGAAAACTTTGAAAAAGAATCAAAAGAAGAATGATCCTCCTGCCGGGTGTGCAATAGTCCTCCTACCAGATGAGCAAAGGGCCTCCTGCTGTACTCGCTTCTTTGTTACATATGTTTTGGTCTCTGTCCACTTTTTGTGCAGATATCTTTCCTACTTTTTCAGATTCAGAATCAACTTATTGTTCAGAACAAGTCATGAAATTCTATTATTTGGGGCAGCATCACAGTGGAAACATTCACGTTAGAACCATCGACAACATAACTCTAAAAAGTCAAAAGAATAATGCAGAAAAAAGCAGGGCATAGACTTTGACTCATTGAATATTGAAGGATCTGATGGAATCGGGGAAGAAGCTGTCCTTGGGGCATTGACTGCTCGTCCTTGGGCTCCAGTACCTTTTCCCCAATGGTAGCAGAGTGAAGAGGTTATGGTCTGGGTGGTGGGGGTTTTGGATGATAGAGAATTCTTTTTGAAGATAATGTTTATGATTTCGATGGAGTGAATTCTGTTGCCTGTGGTATCGCAGGTTGAATTAACCACCCTCTTGATGAGGAGTACATTCGCGAGGAGTCACACACGCGCAGTGCACAATACACAGAAAACAACCTTTTCCTGAGAGTTGGTGGTTCAATGTCCAGGAAGTAATGCAAACAACCAGAATGTGCTCCACAGTGCATCTGTGGAGGGTAACAAGTGTCTTCGATGACATTCCAAATTTCGTCAGATTCCTCAAACATTGTAGACACTAGCGAGACTTCTTTGTGAATGTATCAACATGGAGGCTCCAAGACAGATCTTAGAAGATGTTAACACTCGGGAATTTGAGGTTCGTGAAGACCTGTACTCCTGAGCCCTCCATGAAAACTGGGTCATGTTCTGGTGACTTTTACCAGAAGTCCGAAATCGTCTCCTTTGTTTTGGTGACATGCAACGAAAGGTTGTTGATGTTACGCATTCAACCAGTTGATCCATGTCCCTCCTGTACGCTTCCTCATTACCATTTGTGATTCTCCCAACAATTGCAGAGTTACCGGCAACCATGTAGATAACAATGGAATTGTGCCTCACCACATGGTCATGGATTTATAATGAGTAGAGCAGTCGGCTAAGCACACATCCCTCGAGTGGTGTTAATAATCAGTGAGGAGGAGACATTGTTTCCAATTCATACTGACTGTGGTCTTCAGATGAGAATGTCAAGGATCCATTGGCAGAGTGGATAACAGAGGTCTAGAGTTTGTAGCTTCTTGACCAGCACTGAGGGAATAGTGGTATTTAAGGACAAGCTCCATCCTCAACATTCATTGGAGCGCCTTCATCCCTAACGTCGAAGTACTCGAGATGGCAGAGGCCGACAGCATCGAGTCCACGCTGCTGAAGATGCAGCTGCGCTGGGTGGGTCACGTCTCCAGAATGGAGGACCATCGCCTTCCCAAGATCGTGTTATATGGCGAGCTCTCCACTGGCCACCGTGACAGAGGTGCACCAAAGAAGAGGTACAAGGACTGCCTAAAGAAATCTCTTGGTGCCTGCCACATTGACCACCACCAGTGGGCTGATATCACCTCAAACTGTTCATCTTAGCGCCTCACAGTTCGGCGGGTAGCAACCTCCTTTGAAGAAGACCGCAGAGCCCACCTAACTGACAAAAGACAAAGGAGGAAAAACCAAACACCCAACCCTAACCAAGCAATTTTCCCCTGCAACCGTTGCAACCGTGTCTGCCTGTCCCACATCGGACTTGTCAGCCACAAACGAGCCTGCAGCTGACGTGGACATTTACCCCCTCCATAAATCTTCGTCCGCGAAGCCATGCCAAAGAGAGAAAGAGAGACAGTTGATGAAGAGGGGATTTTAGTTCTCAGTGTCTATCTGATACCTTATCCATTCATTGGACTTTTTTGGATCAACTGAGACATCCTATTGAATTTAACTACGACTCAATCCCATGTGGTCTCTTTTTCCCTCTTGTTGCTAAACGTTGAATGTTTATGAAATGAAAAGATGGTGTGCCTCCTTCAAATACTCACTGTCTATCTGATATTGTAATATGCCTAACTTTGTAGAGAATCAGATGTTCTTCCACTGTGTCACATTTAATCTTTCTATTTTTATGAGGTCCTTCTATTCATTGTTTGTGCAACTTATAAGATCACTTGGACCCTGCTTTGTGAATTTCTGTTTTCTTTCAATGCTCGTTCAATTGCATGTATTAACAGGAGAATCTCCAGAAGGGAAGGAGAAGGAATTTGGAGTTTAGTATAATGTCTACTTTTTAAAATGTTTTCAATTAACCCTATGTTAAAAATTTTAACCATTTCCCACCTTTATTTCTTTTTGCATGTTCTGATATTGTGGTTATATATAATAGATTGATTTTTATTATACAACTGTGTTTTTTTATCTGCATATTCTTTGTTATATATTACCATTGATTTTATTTGTTTCCAGTTTCTGTAAAGGGCGATGAAAATATTTCAAAAGAAACATAAAATGAATGAGCCTCCTGCCGGATGTGAAATGGGCCTCCTAACGATAAAGGTACTTTGTTAAATATGCTTTTGTCTCATTCTTCTCTCTCCATTTTTGTCAAGATATCTCTCATTTGTTATCAGATTCAGAATCAGAATTTATTGTCAAGGACATATCATGAAATTCTGTGATTTGGGGCAAACATTCATGTTATTACCATCCTACAACATTACTATAAAAAGTAAGTGCACATAAAAGCAAGGCTGTGTCTTTGGTTCATTGATTATTGAAGGATCTGATGGAGATTATTGAAGAATCTGATGGAATCGGATGCCACAAGCTGTCCTTGTGGCATTGACTGCTCGTCCGTGGGCTCTACTGCCTTTTCCCTAATGGTAGCAGAGTGAAGAGGTTGTTGTTGTTTCTCAATAATCAAGCTGATCTATGTCCCTCCTGTAGACTTCATCATTTCATTTGTTACTTTTCCGATAATTGTGGTGTCATCGGCAAACATGAAGATAGCAATGGAATTGTGCATCGCCACACAGTAAGGGGTTTATAATGGGTAGAGCAGTGGGCTAAGCACACGTACTTAGAGTGCACCTGTGTTAATAATCAGTGGGGAGGAGACTTGGTTCCCAATTCATACTGACTGTGGTCTTCCGAAGAGAATGTCACGGATCAGATTGCAGAGTGGGGTAGAGAGGGCTAGAGTTTTTGCGTTTTGACCAGCATTAAGGGAATAATGGTATTTTAGGACAAGATACAGTGGATACCTAATCCTATAGTTGCCATTTTTGGATCAACAGAGACAACCTATTTGAATTTAACTATGTCTCAATCCCATGTGGTCTTTTTTGCCACCTTGTTGCTAGACTTTCAATGTTGATGAGATGGAAAGATGCTGTCCCTCCTTCCAATACTCAATGGCTATCTGATATGGTGGATGGTGGCATGCCTAACTTTATCTAAAATCAAATGTTCTTCCATTTAAACATTCTGTATTTATGGGCTCATTTTATTCATTATTTTCATAACTTATAAGATCATTTGGCACCTTGCTTGCTGAGTTGAGGTTCTCATTTAACGCTAGTGAATTTATGTGGACATTCCAGAGAACTTCAGAAGGGAAGGGAATAGAATTTGGAGTATAGTATAATATTTACTTTTTGAAATAGTTTTCAATTCAACATATGTTATTGTTTAAGCGTTTCCCACCTATAATTCTGTTAGCTTGTTATGCCATTGTGGTTATTCACAATAGATTTAATTTTGTTATACAACTATTTTTTATCTGCATTTTCCTTTCTATATATTTCCATAGATTAATGTCTTCTATTTGTTTCCTGTTTCTGATAAGGCCAATGAAAATATTGAAAAAGAAACATGAAAAATGGTCCTCCTGCCAAATGCAAGACTTGGAATAGTCCTCCTGCCGGATGTGCAATGGGCCTCCTTCTAGATGTGGAATGGACCTCCTTCTGGATGTGGAATAGGCTTCCTGCCGGATGTGGAATAAACTTTCTACTGGAAGTGGATTGGAACTCCTGCCAGATGTGGAATGGACCTGCTGCCAGATGTGGTATGGACCTCCTGCTGGATGTGAAATGGACATCCTGCCAGATGTGGAATGGACTTCCTGCTGGATGTGGAATGGACCACCTTCTGGATGTGGAATAGGCTTCCTGCTGGATGTGGATTGGTCCTCGATCTGGATGTGTAATGGGCCTCTAGCCAGATGTGGAATGGACCTCCTGCTGGATGATATTGCAGGTTGAATTAACCTCCCTTTAGAGTTTATCCTTTTCCAGAGAGGTGGTGCTTTCCTACCAGACCATGATGCAACAACCAGAATGATTTTCTTCAATGACATACTGAATCTCCACAGACACTTCAAACAGTGTTTTCACTGCCGAGCCGTCTTTGGGAATGCATCAACATGGAGACTCCAGAACAGATGTTTTGAGCTGTTAACATTCAGGAATTTGAAAATCTGTGCACCTGAGCGCTTTGTGAGGAATGGGTCATTTTCTGCTGACTTCCCCTTGAGGACCACAATCTTCTCTTCTGTTTTGTTGACAACGAGGGGAAGGTTGTTGTTGTTACACACACAACATCTATGTCCCACCTGTACATTTTCTCATTGTCATTTGTGATTCTGCAAACAATTGTGGAGTTGTCGGCAAATGTGTAGATTGCAATGGAATTGGGCCTCACGACACAGTCATGTGTTCATAATGAGTAGAGCAGTGAGTTAAGCACTCATCCTTGGAATGTACCTGTGTGGTTAATCAATGGGGTGGAAACATTGTTTCCAATTTGTACTGACTGGTCTTCCGATGAGGATGTCAAAGATCCAATGGCAGAGGGAGATACAAAGGGCTAGAGATAGTAGCTTCTTGACCAGCACTGAGGGAATAATGGTACTGAAGGATGAGGTACAGGTGATGAAGAGAAACCTTTAGTTCTCAGTGTCGATATCATAGATTATCCATTTATTGGACTTTTTTGGATTAACTGAGAAAACCTATTTGAATTTAATTGTGTCTCAATCCCTTTGTGAGAACTTTAGAAGGGAAATGGAAGGTATTTGGAGTATTGTATAATATTTACTTTTTTAATCTATTTACAATTAAGCTTATGTTATCATTGTTTATTTCTGATTGACTGTTATGGTATTATGGTTAAACAGAATACATTTTATTTTATTATATAACTGTTTTTACCTGCATGTTCCTTTTTATATGTTACCATTGATTAACGGCTTCTATTTGTTTCCTGCTTCTTGTAAAGCCCTTTGAAAATATTGAAAAAGAATCATAAAAAGAATGATCCTCCTGCTGGATGTGGAATGGACCTCCTGCGGGATGTGGTATGGACCTCCTGCCGGATGCGGTGTGGACCTCCTGCCGGATGTTTTACTGTCCTCCTGCCGGATTTGGTATGGACCTCCTGCGGATGTGGAACGGACCTCCTGCCGGATGTGGTATGGACCTCCTGCCGGACGTGGTATGGACCTCCTGTCGGATGTGGTATGGACCTCCTGCCGGACGTGGTATGGACATCCTGCTGGATGTGGTACGGGCCTCCTGCCAGATGTGGTATGGACCTCCTGCTGGATGTGGTATGGACCTCCTGCCGGATGTGGTATGGACCTCCTGCCGGACGTGGTATGGACGTCCTGCCAGATGTGGTATGGGCCTCCTGCCAGATGTGGCATGGACCTCCTGCCGGATGTGGCATGGACCTCCTGCCGGACGTGGTATGGTCCTCCTGCTGGATGTCATATGGACCTCCTGCCGGATGTGGTATGGACCTCCTGCCGTACGTGGTATGGACCTCCTGTTGGATGTGGTATGGACCTCCTGCCGGACGTGGTATGGACCTCCTGCCAGATGTGATAAGGGCCTCCTGCTGGATGTGGAATGGTGCTCGGACTATCTACAGAGGAGGTGGAGCTTGGAGAGATCATTCAGGTTCATTGGTCAAGGGCAAATAAAAAGAAGGTGAGTATATGGGAACGGCCAGCGATGAGGGGCCCAGTGAGTGAGTGGCGCGGAGAAGGAGTGGGGTTTCGAGACTTTAGCTCAAGAGGCTTTGGCGTGAAGAGGCTGAGGACGAGCAAATCAGGGCTAAGGTAAGACGATCACATTTAATTTAATAGATCTTTTTATTTTTCTCATGTAAGGTGAGAGAAGGAAGAGGCGGGATGAGTGTGAAGGCAGTTTGCTGTTCACATTGTCAGATGTGGGAAGTCATGGAGTCTTCTAGTCTCCCGGACATCCACGTCTGCACTAAATCAAGAGGTCTCCATTTCCTCATTGACAAATCACCGTTTTAAAAAGAAAGACTAGATATTTCTCTAATCTCTTGTTCAGTTACTGCTTTGTCTTCTAAGTCAACATGACTTGTATCTGCTCTCTGCTGCGAAATTAACTCTTTCCTTGACAAAGAGAAATCCTTACTCTCACAATTACCTTTCTCTTTCAAAACCATTTCAGAAGCACCTGGCAAATCTCTGTCAACTGCATCTTCTTCATCTCTCAATCATTTCTTAGACATGGACCTTGTTACTGTACACGCCGGATATATCTCACAATTCTCTTCCACCTCTTCTTTCCTAGGCCTGCCTGTTAATCTCAAAACTGACCCAACTCTATCTTCTATTAGCCTAATCATGCCCTAATAAAATTGAGACTCCCTGAATGGGGAACTCTGGGATTACTCCTACCACAACAGGTCCTTTAACTATCTCTGAATTTAGCACTAATTTCTGGAGAGATATTGACTCCACCTCACCTCCAACACCTTTAATCGCTCCCCTGTGTCAGTTCTTTGATCAAGAGATAAAATCCCTTGTTGTAATCATGATTGTGTTCAACCAGTATCCCTAAAAATTTTAACTTGTACCTGTGATTCTCCCTCCTTTACTGAAACAAAGCCGTATGAAACAAAAAGTTTTAAAACATCCATGACACCCTTATCAGATTTAGAATCTTTGCTCTCTCTAAATTCAACTGTTTGAATAGATTCTTCCGGTAAAACTTTATTTTCTCTTTTGCTTTTCAATGGCAGACAATTTGCAATAACATGACCAGGATTTTTACACAAATGACATCCAAATCCAGAAGTTCTGTCCTTTCCAACCTTCTCTCCAGACTTAATTTCAGGCTTACTCTCCTGTTCCTTATTAATCCTCTGAACAGGCTTGTCACTCTGCTCCACATTAATTTTCTGAAAATGCCCACCATGTTGACATGTACTTTTATGAATTAATGCAAATTGGTCAGCCATTCGAGCTGCATGTTGCCACGTAGCCACGTCACTCTCATGCAGGTATCATTTCAACTCCCTTGGCCACACCTTTTAATTTCCTCAATAACATCAATTCTATTAATTCGTCAAAATCATTATTCCTCTTGAGGATATAAGATTGATTCCATGCTTTATCAAACTCCTATATTTTTCTCTATCTGCTTCTGAATACATCTTTCTGAACAATATCATAATTTGCCACTTGTTGTGCAGTTAGGCTCGAGGATGAAATTTGTGCTTTTCCCTTCAATACAGGTTGGAGCATTAATGTCCACTTCTTTTTTGGTCATTTTGAAATATCGGCGAACTTTTAAAAAACTGAAAATACGAATCTATTTCCCCCTCATCAAAAGAAGACACTGGATTTACCTCTCTACTTGGCAAAAACCTCTCGCCAGGATTTACAGCTTCAGCTCTCTTACTTTGCTCCTTATCAATTTTCATCCTCTCAAATTTAATCTGTTACCATCCAATTTGGGTGCCAAAATGTCTTTAAGTGTTTTAAAGTGCCTTTAAAATGAACTCAGGATTGAACAGTAGGGCTTCACAAATTGGATGGTAACAGGAATTTAACCTGCCAATTTGGCATGTTTTCTACCTGTGCACAAGCCAATTGGTGGGTAGAATTTTTAAAAACTGCACAGGTTGTCAAACCACATTGGAGGTGGATTATCGCCCCATGTACACGTACAGTGTAGCTGCTTCTGGACAATTTGTAAGCGATCATGGCTGTCCAGTTAGAAAATTACTTCAATGCTTGCATGGTTATACATAAACCTTCACACCACGAGAACGCCAGAACGGTACCAACAGCATGGTGGATTATGGGTAAGAAGTCGGCCATTGCTCCTGCTTCAATGCCATTCCCCACCGAACCACATATAGGCTCCTCTGACAACCCACTTCACTCTCCACCGGTCCAACAGTGTTTCTCTGCTGGCATGATACCAGTCCCACTCCCCCGACCCAGTCAACATTCCTCCCCAAGCCTTTGACAGCGTTCTGCCCCAGCATCAACAGCATTGCCACTTGGGCCTGATTCTGTATTCATCCTCCAGCCCTAACTGCATTCCAACTCCACGCTCTCTCCAGACCCAACAGCATCCTGCACCCACACTGGCAACTTATATTTTTGGAGGCCAACACGAGGAACGGGATTCCCTGCGGGGCCTCTGGTGACATGGTGAATGTGTTACACCTCACTTACGGCGTTATTGAAGGGGCAATTTATGGGCGCACCCCTCCTCTTCGAAGGCGTGGTTTGAGATGTGCCATGCATTCACCGCGTCACTGAGGCCATGCAGGGAATTCCCATTTCCCTGTGTTGGTCTCCAAGCGGCAAGTGGCCGGGGTGGGGGTGTATCGGGGTGGATGGGGGAGGTGTTGGGGCTGGGATGATCATGGAGTGGGAGAGCTGTTGGGCCGGCAGGCTAATGCCGTCAGGCCAGTGGGAAGTGGACGGGGCTGTTGGGATGGAGTGGGCCAGAGGGGAAGGGAGTTGGGGCAGGAGCAATGACCGTCCTTACCCATAATCCCCCATGTAGCTGAAACCGCTCTGGCATTCCAGCAGCATGCATGTTTGTGGGTAAAGAAGACGGCCATTGCACACAAGCGTTGATGTCATTACCTACCTGGGCCCCCATGATCGTTACATGTTGACAAGCAGCAGCTACATGGTGTGTATACACAGGTCGACAATCCACCTCCGAGGTGGTGTTCAAACCTCTGCAAAATGTACCAAATGGCCTTTACACGGGTGGAAAACCTGCAAATTGGCAGGTTAAACTCGTGCTACAATCCCATTTGTAAACCCCTCGAGGCTGAGGAAGAGTTTGCTCCTGCAGAGGTGAGCTTCTTTAAGAAATTTAATGGATTTTGGAGTCGGTAATGGAGGCAGTGGTTAGGGGCATCCACTGCTCTGGTTGTCGGATGTGGGAAGGCAGGGACAGCACATCTGTTCCTGATGACGACATGTGCAAAAGGTGCATCAGGCTCCAGTTCCTGACAAACTGAGTTAGGGATCTCGATCTGGAGTCGGATTTTAAGGGATACAGAGGTTGTGATAGGAGCTTCAGGGAGGCAGTTACACGTAAAAGTCAGGAGGCAGGGAAACAGTGTAGGCAGGGTTTAGTACTTTTTTCGTTAGGAATATATAGGTCAGCACATCATTTTTGGCCGAGGGGCCTGCACTGTATTGTTCTGTGATGTGTGGTGGAAAGTGTGCTGAATGGCTACATCACGGTCTGGTACTGGGACACCGACAAGTCTGATTGTAAAGTTCTGCCGAAGGTAGTGGACACAGCCCAGGACATCACAAGTGAAACCCTCCCCAAACTGAAAACATCTTCGGGGAACACTGCTGTCGGAGAGCAGCAGCGTTCGTCAAGGATTCACAACACTCTTCATCTCTCTGTTCTCGTTGCTACCATCAGGAAAGAGCTAGAGTTGCCACGAGACTCGCACCAGCAGGTTCAGGAACAGCTGCTACTCCTCCACCATCCAACAACAAACCCAATCGGGACTCATTAAACGGCTCGAATGTTTGGACTTGATTGAATTTTTTTCCATTTTGTTTCCAGTTCTTGATTTGTTTACACGTTTATGTTGTGTACAGTTCTTTTGGACCACAAATAAGTGATAATTGTGTCTGTCTCCGAGGAAAAAATGATTCTCAGGATTTTATGTGATGCCATGTGTGCACTTGGCAATAAATTGGAATCTGTATTGCACCATTTGTTTCCAATTGTTCTTTATTTGTTTCCGTGCGTACACTGGGTTGGTTCGTTTCAGCATGACCAAGACATGGTGACTCTGTCTCGCCCACAGGAAAAAGAATCTCAGGGTTGTATGTGACTTCCTGCACGTAACTCTGACCATAAATCTGAAGTTGGACCAAAGGGCCTGTTTCCACAGTGGGAAACTTTCTGATCTGAGTGGCAGCACATAATTTTTTAAGGGAATCCCACAGTAAAGTCTGGAAATTAAAACTGGATTTAATTGCAATGATTCTTGCAAAAATACGACAATAGATATTATCAGTTGTTGGGAGGGAATAGGGAAGCAGGGCTCAAGCCCCCTCCTTTCCTGTCGTAAGTAAGCACAAGACCATGAGAGAACGTATCACGTACATTGAGCCATGTACATCGTGCCCAACCCTTGTTGGGAAGAGGGGGCCTCAGTGAAGCCCACATCTTTCCCCATCTGTATCACCATCCAGACTGCCACTGTTGGAATCCTCCTTATGAGCGCAACAGTATTGAACAGGGCACAGACCGGTCCTTCAGCCACGATGTTGTTTTGACCGATGTCAACCTACTCCATAACAATCTAACCCCTCCCCACTTCACACCCATAACCCTCTATTATCCTTACATCTGCCTGTCAAAGAGTCTTAAATGTCCCTGTTGTACCAGCCTCTATCACCACCCTCGGCACCACCACTCTCTGTGTATATAAAACAGAGGGTCAGATATCTCTCTTACATTTCCAAGAGTTAAGATTCAATTTATTGTCATGTCATGAAGTCAGTGCAATATTACTCAAATTTGCTTTTCGTCTGCAAAAGGGCAGACAGATTGACCATTGACACAAATTGCCTGAAGCGCCTCTTCCAGTCAGAGAAAGAGAAGTAAATGAGAGTTCGATGAGCATCACTGAGTGTCCTTCAATTCACGTCCAACCCTCCCACCAGCCCCTGTAGCCAGACAGAGTCCAGTCCAAACCATCAGCCGCTTGAGGTCCCGATCCGATTCCCCACCACTATTAGAATCCCTTCAGTGACCTCGGCTCCCTCGCACCTCCTGGTTCAGGTACCTCAGTCAGTCTCGAGCCAGACTCCTGCAGTCCGCGGCCCGGTGTGAATCCCTTGACCGCATTCGCCCGCAGCCAGAGTAGGTTCCTTGTCCCGAATCATCCGCGGCCTGTGTGTTCAACCGCAGAATACCTCTCTGGTCTGCCGCTGTGGTCACCGTCCCATGAGTCACCTCCTCTGCATCTCCTTCTTAAACCAGGGGGTGTGCTCCCCATTTTCTTGTGCCCTGTGCCAGTCCTCTGTTTCCCCAGAGTTGGTAGCTTCTCCTGGCTGCTGCCGATCATAGGTTCTGCGATCCAGGAGGCCGTCCCCGCGGCTGCAGTATTTTTAAATAAAACCACCGCCAGGTCATTTTACAGTCCATTTAAAGTCTGTACGGATCCAACCGCATTTGGACCGGATGGTAGGAGCCCATGTCAGAGCGCTGTGTTTCCACTCTCCGTGGGTCTGTGACAGCGCTGTCCTTACAGAAGGACAGGCAGTGCTGCCATGTTCTCCAATTCCCAGCTCTCTGAACAGTCAGGGTACCAAGGTTGAGTGGAGAAGCAGGGGAGTGGGGATGTGGGAGAATGGTTCAGCTCACGATGGAATGGTGGAGCAGACTCGACAGGACGAATGACCTACCTCTGCTCCTTTATCTCATTGTCTCAATTTGTCATTCACAGTTTGGGGTATTTACATGAAAACTGCATACATTACTGTAGAAAAAAGTTGTGGTTTGTATCAAAAAACACCACAAATTTTGACAAATACAACCTTTTCTGTTTTATAAAAACACTGCACTTTCCTTCATAACACATCCCTTGGTTTTTTTATAGGAGACTCCACTTCTCACAAAACAAACATTAGACACAAAACATTTACATTTAGACTTCCGATATTCCACAAAACAATAGAACAATTACAGCACAGAAACAAGCCACTCGACCCCTCTATTCTGTGCTACACCACTTTTTCTTATCGAGTCCCATTAATCCATGACGGCCTCCAGCTCCAACAGTGTCATCAGGTTTGCAAATGACACGTCAGTAGTTGTCCTAGTCAGCAATAACGACGGATCGTACTACAGAGAAGGGGTGGAAAATCTCATGAATTAAGGTGAGTGTCTCAATGTGGACACAATTGTCGACTTCATGAGGACGAGGACTGACCACCCTCCACTACACATGAACAACTCTGTAGTGGAGAGAGTGGAGAGCACCAAGTTCCTTGGAGTTCACTGAACAAGCGACCGATCCTGGATACACAACATCTCCTCACTTGTCAGGAAGGTACAACCGAAACTTCAATTCCTTATAGACTGAAGTAGGGAAGGTGACCGGCCAGCATCAGGTCAACTTTCTACAGCAGTTTTATCGAGAGTGTCCTGACCAGGGTTCGAATCATGACCGTCTGAAAGGAGTTTCCACGTTCCACCTGTGACTGCATAGGTTTTGTCCGGGTTCTCCGTTTTCCTCACATAATTCAAAATGAACTGGGTTAGTTGGTTAATTGGGTGTAATTGGGTGGCACAGGCTCAAGGGCTGAAGGGCCTGTTACTGCACTGTATGTCTAAATATAAATATTTATAACGTTTAACATGGAAACAACCAATTTGGTTCAACCTTTAAATCTGCCACGTCCATGTAGTACTGCGAGAGTCCAGTAGGGGGATGCAGCACTCCTCAAAAGGTTTACAATACAGTGCGGCACCCTACACTGGGGAAAACCAGCAGATCCGGCAGCCTCCATCAGAAGTGAAGGGCAGTCGACGAGCCAGGCTGATAGATTTAGACGTACAGGCCATTTCGGCCCACGAGTCTGTGCCACCCAATTTACACCCAATTAGCCTACACCCCCAGTACGTATTAAACTGAGTCGCTGGGTAAAACCCACTCAGACACGGGGAGAACGTACAAACTCCTTACAGATAGCGCATGATTCGAGCCCCTGGCCCAGTCTCTGTTGCTGTAACATTGTTGTGCTAACCTCGACACCAACCATGGCTCCCAAGAATATCTAGCAGAGGATGGTTTTAATTCATTAACCTCTGTGTTATGGGCCCAGCACGCTTCCTCTGCGCCTCTCTGCTTTCATGGAAACAGGATTATGAGCAGTACAAATGTAAGCAGGTTTAGGTGACACAAGAACCAGAGGGCATGGGTCAAGGGTGAAAAGTGAATTGTTGAAAGGAAACATTCGGGGGAACTTTTTCCTGCAGAGAGTGGTGGGAGTGTGGAACGAGCTGCCACCTGACGTGGTGAAAACTGGCTTGATTATGACATTTAAATAAAATTTGGACCAGTCCCTGGATGAGAGGGGAATGAGGGGAAATGGATTAGGTTCATATGGTTAGGTGTGGCACGGTAACTTTAGCTGTTAGTGCAGCACTCTTTGAGGGTCAGCGACTGTGACTGGGGTTCAAATCGGCGCTGCCTGTTAGGTGTTTGTACACTCTCCTCACGAGTGTGTAAGGATCATCCGGGAGTTCCAGTTTCCTCCCACAGTTCAAAGCGTCCCGAGGGTGGAGGTTAATTGGATGTGTTATGAGCCCAGAAGTCCCCAAAACCCAGCAGGAATAGAAATTCACCAAGAAAGGTCAGACTCAGGCTCAGGGTCAGAGGAGACAGTGAGTCAGGGCCTGGTGTCGGGTGAGAGGACGAGGAGCCAAGAGACAGCATCAGAGGGTGAGTCGAATAAATAGCTGGACTTACTAATTTGGCTGGTCCAATCTATATGTAAATTCGAGCTGGGAGTCGACGGAGGAGAAGCTCGGAGAGAGTGACGTGGAGGTAAGCAGTTAAATACAAGGGTTTACTGGGGCTTGGGCCTACTCAAATCGGGCTGGGAGTCTGAGGAGGCAACAGCTGGAGTTTGAGCTGTGAGTCAGAGGAGCAGGAGCTTGGAGAGAGTGACTGGGTTCATTGGTCAAGGGGCCAGTAAAAGGAGTAAAAGGGGAGGGGGCGGCCAGCGAGGAGCGGCGCACTGAGTGAGTGGGGCACTGAAGGAGTGGGACTTCCAGCCTTTGGCTCAACAGGCTTAGGCAAAAGCAGGCGTGGAGAAAGGTATTTTAGCTCAGTCATGCCTATGGGGTTAGTGCTTTGTCCTGGATGTCAGATGTGGGAACCACGGGTGAGTCCCACCCTCCCAAATAGCCACATCTGCGTCAGGTGCACCGAGATGCAGTTCCTTAAGGACCGAGGTGGGGAACTGGAGCTGCAACCTGAGGACCCACGGCTGGTAAGGGAGAGTGAGGAGTTGATAGATTCAACTTTCAGGGACATAGTTACCCCAAGACCAGATGTGTCAGGCAAGTGGGGAACTGTCAGGGGAGGGAAGAAAAATACCAGGAAAATAGAGAGCACACCTGTGAACATCCCTCTCAGCAACAGGTAAATTGTGTTGGATGCTGTTGAGGAAGATGACCTGACAGAAGCTGGCCGCAGTGACCAGGTCCCTGGCACTGAGCCTGGCATGGTGGACCAAAAGGTAAAGAGGAATGCAGTGGTCATTGGGGACTCCATTGTCAGAAATACAGACAGGAGATTCTGTGAGCCAGATAGGTATGCCCGCATGGTGTGCTGCCTCCCTGGTGCAAGGGTGCGGGATATCTCAAATCGGATCCAGGGTATTCTAAAAGGGGAAGGCGAACAGCCTGATGTCTTGGTACATGTGGGAACCAATGACATTGATAAAAAGGAGGAAGTACTGAAAAAGGATTACAGAAAGCTAGGACAGAAACTAAGAAATAGGACAGCCAGGGTGGTGATCTCTGGCACTGTGCCAAGTGCAACTGAGGACAAAAATGGAAGATTAAGAAAAATGAATGTGTGCTGAGGGGCTGGTGTAAGGGACAGGGTTTTGGCTTCTTGGATCATTGGGATCTCTTTCGGGGAAGGCATGACCTCTACAAGAAGGATAGATTACACCTAAACCCAACAGGGGTCAATATATTGGCAGCTAGGTTTGGTACAACCTTCGGGTGCGGTTTAAACTAATTTGGCAGGGGGATGGGAACCTGTATGATAGGGCAAAGGACAGAAAAGATAAAACAGGAAAAGTTAGGTTAGGCAGCGAAAGTAAAAAATCAGAAAGAGCAAGGAGGGTGAAAAAAGCAAATCTGAAGTCTTTATATCTTAATGCAAGAAGCATTCGGAACAAGGTAGATGAATTAGCTGTGGAAATTGAGATAAACAAATATGATTTGATTAGTATTACAGAAACATGGCTGCAGGGTGGGCAAGCCTGGGAACTTAACATCCGGGGGTATACGATATTTAGGAGGGATCGGCAAGAAAGAAAAGGGGGTGGGGTAGTATAAACGGTGAGAGAAGGAAACGACACGATTGACAGGAAGGATATTAACTCAGAAGATGCGGAATCTATATGGGTAGAACTGAGGAATAGCAAGGGTTGGAAAACGTTAGTGGGGGTGGTATATAGGCCTCCAAATAGTAGTGTAGAGGTGAGGGAATTAATTAAAAGAGAAATTAGAGAAGCGTGCAATAAGGGAACAGCCGTCATCATGGGAGACTTTAATTTGCATGTAGATTGGACTAGTCAAACTAGTAAAAATACTGAGGAGGAGGAATTCCTTGAATGTTTACATGACGGTTATCTAGACCAATATGTCGAGGAACCAACTCGGGAGCAAGCCATTTTAGATTGGGTATTATGCAATGATAAGGGGCTAATCAACAATCTTGTTGTGTGAGGCCCTTTGGGTAGGAGCGATCACAATATGATCGAATTCTCACTCGACATGGAGAGTGATGAAATTAAAACCGAGACTAAGGTCCTGAATTTAAATAAAGGGAATTATGATGGTATGAGACGGGAGTTGAGTAAGATTGATTGGGTGGTGTTTATGGGGGGGTTGACTGTGGATAGACATTTGAAAGCATTCACAGATCCAATGGAGAAATTGCAAAAATCGGTTTGGCATAAAAATAAACCAAAAAAGGTGACTCAACCGTGGATAACAAGGGAAATTAGAGACAGCATTGGGTCCAAAGAGAGAGCATATCAATTGGCCAAAAATAGTACCGCAATCGAAGACTGGGAGCAGTTCAAGATGCAGCACAGGAGGACAAAGGGATTAATCAAGAGAGCAAAAATAAATTACGAAAGTAAGCTTGCGGCAAATATAAAAACCGACTGCAAAAGCTTTTATAAATATGTCAAGAGGAAAAGATTGGTGAAATCCAGAGTAGGTCCTTTGAAGACGGAATCAGGGGAATATATAATGGGGAATAAGGAAATGGCAGACCAATTAAATTCGTACTTTAGTTCTGTTTTTACAAGAGAGGATACAAATAACCTCCCAAGGATGTTGGGAAACATAGAGACTAATGCAAGGGAGGAACTGAAAGAAATCAGTATCTCTAAGGACATGGTCTTGGGGAAATTGATGGGATTGAAGGCAGATAAATCCCAAGGGCCTGATAATCTACATCCTAGGGTACTCAAGGAAGTGGCCATTCAGATAGCAGATGCTTTAAGAATTATTTTCCAGAACTCGATAGACTCAGGATCAGTACCCATGATTGGAGGGTAGATAATGTTACCCCACTATTTAAAAAGGGGGGGTTGAGAAAAAGCGGGGAATTATCGGCCTGTGAGCCTTACATCAGTAGTGGGCAAAATGATGGAATCCATTATTAAGGATGTAATAGCGGAGCATATGACTAGCAGAGAAGGGATCAGACGGAGTCAACATGGATTTACAAAAGGTAAATCGTGCTTGACAAATCTATTGGAATTCTTTGAGATGGTGACTGGTAAAATAGATGGGGGAGAGCCAGTGGATGTGGTGTACCTGGACTTCCAAAAGGCCTTCGATAAGGCCTTGCATAAACGACCTACTTCCAAAATCAAGGCTCATGGGATTAGGGGAAAAGTATTGATGTGGATTGAGAACTGGCTGGTAGGTAGAAGACAGAGAGTTGGGATAAATGGCTCGTTTTCTGAGTGGCATGCGGTGACCAGTGGGGTACCACAGGGATCTGTACTCGGACCCCAGCTCCAGCTGTTCACAATTTACATTAATGACCTGGATGAGGGGATTGGATGTAATATCTCCAAATTTGCAGATGACACTAAGCTAGGAGGGGTTGTGTGCACGGAAGAGGGGGTCAGGAAGCTCCAGTGTGATTTGGATAAATTGAGGGACTGGGCAGATCCATAGCAAATGCACTACAATATGGATATTGTACAGGGCCTTGGTGAGACCCCACCTGGAGTATTGTGTGCAATTTTGGTCATCTTATCTAAGAAAGGATATTCTTGCAATGGAGGGAGTGCAGAGGCGATTCACCAGGCTGATACCTGGAATGGCAGGAATGACTTAGGAGGAAAGATTGCGCAAATTGGGATTGTACTCGCTGGAGTTTAGAAGATTGAGAGGGGATCTCATAGAGTCATATAAAATTCTGGCAGGACTGGACAGAATGGATGCATATGGGATGTTTCCAAGGATGGGAAAATCCAGAACCTGGGGCCATGGTTTGAGGATAATAGGCAAAACATTTAGGACCAAGGTGAGGAGGAATTTCTTTACCCAGAGGGTGGTGAATCTGTGGAATTCATTGCCACAGAGGGCAGTAGAGGCAGGTTCATTAAATCTATTTAAGAGGGAATTAGATCTATTTCTTCAGTATAAGGGTATTAAAGGTTACGGAGAGAAGGTGGGGACGGGGTACTGAACTTTCAGATCAGCCATGATCTCGTTGAATGGCGGAGCAGGCTCGAAGGGTCGAATGACCTACTCCTGCTCCTATCTTCTATGTTTCTATGTTTCTAAGACAATGGTTAATTAAACAAACATTGTTTTAAATTTCCTTTAAACATCATCGCATCATCACCCCCTATACTTTCCAAATGGTTGGAGGAAACCAGAGACCCGGGGGAAAACCACTCTGACACGGGGAGAACGTACAAATTCCTTACAGAAAGCGCGTGATTCGAAACATAGACCCAGACACTGGCGCTGTAAAAGAGATGTGCTAACCTCAACATATTCCCAAAGAATATCTGGCAAAGGATGGTTTCGATCCATTGACCTCTGGATTATGGGCCCAGCACGCTTCCTCTGCGCCACTCTGCTAAATTCTACAAAGAATTATCAGTGGTGTAGATTGAATAAATGCAAGCAGGCCTTTTACCCATTGAGTATATTTGACACAAGGACCAGAGGGCATGCGTCAAGGGTGAAAGGTGAAATTTTGAAAGGGATCTTTCGGGGAACTTCACTCAGAGAGTGGTGGGAGTGTTGAATGATCTGCCAGCTGAAGTGCTGAATGCTGGCTTGAATTTAACACTTCATTAAAATTTGGACAGATACATGGATGAGATGGGGATGACGGGATATGGACTGGGTTCAAATGTAAAGGGGAGGCACGGTGAGACTAGCGAATACTGCAACACTGAGAGCGCCAGCATTCAGGACCTTGGTTCGAATCACCGCTGTCGTTAAGATGTTTGTAACTTCTCCCCGCGTCTGTGTAGGCAGTTTCTATGTGCTACAGTTTCCTCCCTCCGTTCAAAACCTGCCAAGGGTGGAGGTTAATTGGATGTGTTATAAGCCCAGAGGACCCCAAAACCCTGCAGGAATAGAAATTCACCAATACAATGGTTACTTGAACAAAAGTTGGTTTTAATTTCCTTTCAACATAATAACAATATACATCTAATACTCATTAGTTTTCACTTAACCTAAATGAACCCCCTTCTCGTTCTAAGTGTACGTGTATGTAAAGGGTACATGTTCAAGAAAGTTTTCCGGTTCACGTTTCCCTTCTCCAAGTTCACTGCTATTAGGCAATTCTCATACTGTACACAGAATTTAACCTTTAAAATTTCCACCAGAATCTGGTGCCTAAAGTTAAGTGGTTACCATTCAGGAAGGTTCTTGTTCGCTTCAGAGAGACATTTGTCGCTCATTGACCACACACAAACTGATTTCCTCCAATCAGCCACTTCAATGTCTTGCCGAAGAAACTTGCCCCATTTGGGATTTTCAAACGATAATCTCTTCTTCCAGGTCACCACAGAGTTCCTCTTGTTTCCCTTATTTCAGGACAAACATTCTTGCCAGCAATTTCGTCTTGTCAGGCCTATAAAGTTTTTCAACAGGCTGAACTCAGAATCCACGACCCGTCTTCAAAATGGTGTTTTTTCCCAAGCTGCCAGCTTGTCATTTTGCAGCCTCAACAGATACTCTGCAACTGACTTCTCTCTCTCTCTCTTTCCTTCTCTATCATTCTCACTCTCCTTCTCACTCTTTCTCTCTCTTTCACTCTCTCTCCAAAAAAGAAATCAGCTGTCAGTTTTTTCCTCCCCGCTTGTAAAATTGAAGAGACCTCTTATAGGCGCCCAAACTCAATTTTCGAAAGATATTATCAGTATCTGAGCCTGGCCATGATCAACATGATGTTCCATTTGCCCCTCCTGTTGAAGTCCACTCCAAGCAGTTCCATTTTCTCTACAATGTCACTGGTGACACAATATCTCACTTCAGCAAAGTTGATCCATTTTAAATGCGAGTCCTTTTGCGAAATGTTACACTGTTCGTGAAGAGTAACTTAAACCAAACCCCCACAATCAAATACTTTTGAAGACATATTTAATCCATATATATTCTAACATATCCTGTAACAGGTGTAATTGGGTGGCCCGGGTTTGTGCATCACAAGGAGCTGTTACCACGCTGTATATCTAAATGTAAATAGTTAAATATAAAGTTTATATTGGAAACAACTTCTTTGGATCACCCTTTCAATCAGCCATTACCCTGCAGGGCTGGCAGAGACCAGTAGGGGGAGACAGCATCCACCAAAGGTTGACACTGCAGTGACCTTCCACCCACTGGGGAACCCCAACAGGTCGCACAGCTTCCATCGGAAGTAAAAGCCAGACAACGATTCAGGATGATAGATTTGTATATGTTAGAGGAGTAACAGGCCATCGGCCCATGAGTTCGTTCCACCCAATTTACACCCAATTAACCTACACCCCCACTACGTTTCAAACGATGGGAGGAAACCAGAGACCCTGGGGCAGACCACTTAGACACGGGGAGAACGTACAAACTCCTTATAGACAGCGTGTGATTTGAATCCCGGGCCTAGTATCTGGCACCGTAAAAGAGTTGTGCTAACCTCAACACCAACCATGGGTCTCAAAGAATAACAGGCAGAGGATGGTTTCAATCCATCGACGTCTGGGTTATGGGCCCAGCACGCTTCCGCTGCACCACTCTGCTTCATTGGACTCAGAATTATCAATGGTTTAGATTGAATAAATGCAAGCAGGCTTTTAACCCACTGAGTATATTTGACACATCAACCAGAGGGCATGGGTCAAGGGTGAAAAGTGAAATTGTGAATGGAAACTTTTGGGGAAATTCTTCGCACAGAGAGTGGTGGGAGAGTGGAATGAGCTGACTGCTGAAGTGGTGAATGCAGGCTTGATTATGGCATTTAAGAAAAATTTGGACAGGACCCTGGATGGGAGGGGAATGAAGGGATATGGATTGGGTGAGCAGTTAGTGCAACACTCATATAGAGCCAGCGACCGGTACTGGGTTTGAATCAGCTCTGACTGTAAGGTATTTGTACATTCTCCCTGTGTCTATGTGGGTTTCCTCCCTCCCTTCAGAATATATTGGAGTTTGAAGGGTAATGGGGTGTAAATTGGGTAGGACGGACCCAACGGGTGTAATGTCTTCTTACCGTGCTGTATGTCTAAATTTTTTTAAATCGTGAAAGGTTATGGTGAGAAGGCAGGAGAGTGGGGCTGAGGGGGAAATGGATAAGCTCATGATGGATGTCGGGATGGACTTGATGGGCCGAATGACCTACTTGTGCTGCTATATCTTATGGTCACCTGTTGGTCTGTGCTCCTCTCCTTGCCCCTTCTACCCTCACCTGCCTTTTCATTCAGGCCCCTGCCTGCTTATTGCTCCCACCTTGACAAAGATTCCTGCACAAATCCATGGGAACATGACTATAAGTAGACAGTTATGTCTCACCGCCCCACCAAACTGTTTGTAGGAAGGGGCTGGGGGGCCCAACTCGTCCCCACCAGGTAAAGTCATGGAAATGAAACAGCTCGAGCTCTGGCCGCCGAGCTGTGATAACCCACAATATCCTGACCTAAAATCCGTCCCTTTGCTGTGAACATCTTCAGTGTCCTGTGTAATTACGATGAGTTAAAGGTCCAGGGTTGAATAAAGGGTTTGAGGAGGAAGGGAGATACAAAGTGCTTGAACTCTGCAGAAACGGCATCAAATGGACAATGTGAATTGTGGTCAAGGCCGACCATGTGAACATTGACATGGATAAAGTTGGAAACTGAGTTCGAGGCTGGAAAATCACTCATAAAATAATCAGGAAAACCTCATCCAATAGGAGGGCAGGATATTCGCCGAAATTAACAAATCCACATCATGGGGTGGGGGGGAGATGATGTCACAGAGGGGGTATGATGTCACAGGGGGGATGAAATGATGTCACGGGGGGCAACTGGGGCTGTGCTTGAGGCAGTGTTGCAGGTGAGGATACTTAACGTGAGTGGACGTTGATCACAGAGCAAAGCAGCTGGTCAAAGGTGAACCTAACGTCACATTCATCTGCTCCCGGGATTATCGAGCACCAGAGCACATCTTTGGAACTACAGACTACACCTCAAGTATCGGTGAGTGATCTCCGGACACCTGAAAGGGAGCCCCGTCACCAGAGTCAACAAGGCAGATCTGTCCAGCCCAGAGAGAGAGGGGGTTGTCCCATAGAAAAGAAGGTGTTGTCTCGGGCGTATGGGGAAGGGGATGGGGAGAGAGAGAGAGAGAGAGAAAGGGGGAGAGAGAGAGAGAGAGAGAGAGAGATAGAGAGACTGAGAGAGAGTGAGAGAGAGAGAGTGAGAATTGTCCCACAAAGAATGAGATGGTGATGTCTGAGATAGGGAGAGAAATGGGCAGACAGAGAGTTGTCATGTAAAAGAAAGAAGGCTTAGTCCAAAGTGGGAAGAGATAGAATTATCTGAGGGAGAGATGTGCCAGAGGGACAGGGATATGTGCCTGAAAGAGTGAGAGGGGAGGTGGCCCTGAGAGACATAGGGAGGTGTTCTATTGAGAGGGAGAGCCATAGAAAAAGAAGTCAATGTACTGTTTTAGTTGATACTAGCCCAGAGGACCCCAAAACCCAGCAGCAATAGATATTCACCAAGACAAATGGTTACTTAAACAAAAGTTTCTTTTAATTATCTGGAAACATAAAAATAAATCAAACTTTAACTTATCTCTATTGAGTTAATTAACAAAAGAAAAGCTCCTTCTATTTCTCAACGCACGTGCATGTAATGTGTGTGTAAGTTCAGAAAGGTTGTTTGGTTCACAGTCCAATCTCACTTCTCATTCCTCCAAGTTCACTGTGTGACAGAGTATTTAGAGGTGGTTTGGGAGGAATTGTTAAGAGCAGCTTGCACACACATTTTAAAACACAGAATATTTGCAGGACTTTTGCAGAATGCTTTTTGCAGGAAGCAACAAAGTATCGAGAGCAGTTTGCCTGGGAGAGTATGTGATCTTTGCAGGCAGAGGAGAACAGTTTCGTCCTCAGAGAGGGAGGGTGTGAAACAGAGAGAGAGACAGAAATCAATGCCAGAAGGACAAGCTGGCAGACTTTGAAAGGCTGTCTGGTCAAAGTAGAAGACTGGCGGCTGAAAGGTGACCTGAAAGAAAGACCTGAAGAGGGCAAGTTTCGTCATCAAGACAGATTGAAAAGGAATCAGTTGGGATGTCCTGGAAAAGGAATCTCCCTCTGAAAACCAGCAAAAACCCTCCATAGTGGTAACCATTTGCCTGTTAAACACCAAAGTCAAGTGAACTTTGTTAATGTTAACTTCTACAAGAATTTCCTGCAACCCGTGAGATTGGAATGTGATCCAAAGAACTTTTCTAATCTTAAATATACATTAGACACACCTGCGCTTAATACTAGAGGGGGGATTAAGTAGGTTAGGTAGGTTAAGGAAGTTGGATAAGTTATAAGTTAAAGTTTAATTCTGTTTTCTTATTCAATTGTAATTAAAAACTAACTTTGTTTAAATGACCCTGTGTTGGTGCATATCTATTGCTTCTGGTTATTGGGGTCTTCTGGACCCCGTAACAACTGGTTGAAGGTCATTCTTATACTGTGCACAGAATGTAACATTTATAAAGTTCACCAGACTTTGACACTTGAAAGGTAAATGGTTACCACTCATGAAGGTTCTTGTTGGTTTTCAGATAGAGATTTGTTGTTCCTTTTTAATCATCCACTTCAGTATCTTGCTGACGAAACTTGCCCCTTCAGTGTTCTCCAGATGATAACATCTTTCTTTCAGGTCAACACAAGAGTTCCTTTTTGTTTCCCTTATTCCAAGTGAAACATTAGACAGCCAGTGCTCTCCTCTTGCAAGAACCACAAGGGGTTTGACTAGGTCGTCTTACAACTGGGCTTTCCATAAGCTAGCCAGCTTGTCCCGTTCGAGTCCCAGCTGCTGTCTGCTGGCTGAAAGACTGCACAAGTGATCTCTGTGCATCACTCTCTCTCTTTCTGAGAGAAATCTTGTTTGACTCTCTCTGCATGCAAAATCACATGACCGTCTCAGAATAGAAAGTTCTCTTCCAGAAAACAGTGGCTCCAATGTGCTCTACCACCTATTGCCTTTTGTAAACAACAATCCATTAGTGAAGTCTTTTGGGTACCCTTCAAAAGCTCTGGAGCCGATATGTCTACCATGGGCCAGAGCAGCAATATTTTTAATAAGATCTGTTTATTCTGTGAAGAAGAATAGGGTGAATGGTCCTGCAGCGTATTCTATATTAAAACCTGAAGCTTTTTCTGATTCTTCTTGCGTGGGAGCAGAGGGGGCTCAAATGGTTTCTCCTAGTGTTGAGATATATCATATTATGGCAAGGGTTTAGCTTGGAAGAATTAATCAGATGGCTTCTTGGGATAAGTTAGATGTATAGAAGGTAAATCCACCTGTTAGGATAATTATAGATAAAAGAATTCTTCTTTCTTTGGCTTGGCTTCGCAGACGAAGATTTATGGAGGGGTAATGTCCACGTCAGCTGCAGTCTCGTTTGTGGCTGACAAGTCCGATGCGGGACAGGCAGACACGGTTGCAGCGGTTGCAAGGGAAAATTGGTTGGTTGGGGTTGGGTTTTGGGTTTTTCCTCCTTTGTCTTTTTTCAGTGAGGTGGGCTCTGCGGTCTTCTTCAAAGGAGGTTGCTGCCCGCCGAACTGTGAGGCGCCAAGATGCACGGTTTGAGGCGATATCAGCCCACTGGCGGTGGTCAATGTGGCAGGCACCAAAAGATTTCTTTAGGCAGTCCTTGTGCCTTGTACAAGGTACAAGATAAAAGAATAAACCCAAGAGTAATTACATAGGAAATAGTTTGTGCTACTGTGGGTAGGGCTCCTATAAAAGCACAGTTTGAGTTTGAGGCTCACTCTGAGGCTAAGATTGTATCGACTGTTAGGCTTGAGGTGGCTAAAATAAATAGTAGGCCTAAATTGAGGTTTAGAATTGCATATGGTCTGGGGAAGGGTATTCATATTAGGAGGGTTAGTGTTAGTGCTATGGTTGGAGCTCGAAAGAAACGTGTTTGTGGTGAAAATGATGGTCGGATTGGTTCTTTTGTAAATAGTTTTAGGCCATCAGCAATGGATTGTTGAAGTCTATCGATGGCCAAAAGAAAAATGGTCTCTCATGCTCCAAAGTGTATTGAAGGGAAAAGCACAAATTGCATCCTCTAGCTTGACTACAGAGCAAGTAGCAAATTATGATCCTGTTAAACAAGCAGTATTGAAAGCTTATGAGTTGTTTCGAGAAGCATATAGACAAAAATGTAGGAGTTTTATGGAATCATGGCATCAATCTTGTATGGATTTCACTCTGAAAATATCTGTCTGTTTTGACCATTGGTGCGACTCAAAAGGAATAAATAATGATTTTGTCAGATTGAGAGAATTGATGTTCATTGAAGAAATTAAAAGGTGTGTTCCAAATGGGATTAAATTATACCTGGATGAGAGAGACATGGGGACGTGGTGGCAAATGGCTAAATTAGCAGACAAATTTGCCCGACTTCACCAAGGTGCATTTCAGAATACTCGGAATTTTCAGAAAGTTAATGTGTAAAAGATGACTAAGCCTGTTCATCGGGTTAGTGTGGAGCAGACGAGTAAACTTGAAATTAAGTCTGGAGAGAATATTAAGAGAAAAGATGAAGGTAAGGTGGGAAAGGACAGAACTTCTGGATTTGTATGTCATTTTTGTAAGAAACCTGGACCTGTTATTGTGAATTGTCTAGTATTGAAAAGAGACAAGAAAAGGAGGTTTTACCAGAACCATGTATTCAAAGAGTGGAATTTAAGGAGAGCAGATGTTCCAAACCTGTAAAGGGTGTCATGGATGTTTTCAAACCTTTTGTGTCAGAGGGCTTGGTTTCAGTAAAAGTGGGAGAATCACAGGTTCCAGTTAAAATTCTTAGAGACACTGGGGCTGCTCAGTCATTGTTCTTGGAAAGTATTTTAAGTCTGGATCAAAGGACTGACACAGGGGAGACACTTTGATTAAAGGGGTTGGAGGTGTGGTAGAGTCAATATTTCTTCACAATACTATGGTCAATTCAGAATTATTTAAAGGACCTGTTGTAGTAGGAGTAATTTCAAAGTTATCTGTGCAGGGGGTGTCATTTTTATTAGGGAATGATTTGGCAGAGGATAAAGATCAGCCTGGTAAGGATGAGGTTGAAAAGGATTGTGAGATATATCCTGTATGTGCTGTAACAAGTTCTGTGACTTAGAAAGTGATGAGAGCTGAGGAAAATCCAGTTGATAGAGACTTGCCCAGGGCTTCTGAAATAGTTTTGAAAGAGCAGGGTAATTTTGAGAGTAAATATTTTTCTTTGTCAGTGAAAACATTGATTCAGCAACAGAAAAAAGAAATAGATCTTGTTGTCTTATGGAATAAAGCATAAGTGAACAGGAGAATAAAGAAATGGTTTAGGGATATTACTTAAAAAGGTGAATTGTTGATGAGAAAATGGAGACGTCTTGATATTCCAGCTAATGAAGAGTGGGGGGGCGGGTGTGTAATTCATCAGGTGGTTCTTCCTTGAAATAACCAGAATGAAATATTTAATCTAGACCACAGTACACCTTTGGGTGGTCATCTTGGTGTAAGGAAAACCATGGATAAGATTTTGAGACCATTTTTCTGGCCTGGTTTGAGTAAGGATGTTGCAAATTGGTGCCAGACATGTCATTTTTGTCATGTTGTGGGGAAACCTAAGCAGGGTTCTCCAGTGGATCCATTGTAACCTATTCCTGTTGTTGAGGAACCTTTCACAAGGGTTATTGTGGATGGTGTAGGTCCCCTGCCTAAAACTATGTCTGGGAATCAGTACTTATTATGTGTACAGCATCAAGATTTCCAGAGGCTAGACCATTAAGGAATATTAAAGCCACAATTGTGGTAAAGATTCTGGAAAGGTTTTTCACCTTTTTTGGATTACCGAGAGTGATTCAGAGTCGTCAAAGATATAACTTTATGTCTGGGTTGTTTCAGCAGATAATTTATGAGTTGGAAATAAAACAGATCACTTTATCTGCGTGCCATCCTGAAACTGAGGGAAGTTTGGAAAGGTTTCATTCCACTCTTCAAAATATGATGAGGATTTATTGTCTGGAGAATGGAAGGGATTGGGATGAAGGTTTTCCTTTCTTGTTATTTGCAGCAAGGGAAGTTGTGCAGGATTCATTAGGTTTCAGCCCTTTTGAAATTGTGTTTGGACATCAGGTTAGAGGCCCTTTAATGTTGATAAAAGAACAATGGGTTCATGAGGATGTGCAGTTGGTCTTGCTGGATTATGTCTCTAAATTTAACGATAGGTGACAAAAAGTGTGGACTTTGGCTCAAGAGAATTTAGAAATGGCTCAAGGTAAAAGGAAGCGTTTATTTGACAGGAAAGGTCAAGTGAGGAATTTTAGGACAGGAAGTAAAGTTTTGATTTTGTTTCCACACATGACAATCCTTTGAGAGCAGGATTAGTTATATCGAAACTGAATGATGTTAACTATGGTACTAACACTCCAGATCGAAGGAATAAAACTCAGGTTTGTCACATAAATATGGTGAAACCTTATGATGAGGGTAAAGGTAGTGGAGAATAATCTGTATCAGAGGTGTTAGTTGTTGAAGGGTTGAGGAAGTCATGGATCCTAGAATTATGGAAACAGAATCTTGTGAGGGTAACCTTAAAGAAACCATGGTTCCTGTGTGCCTGTCTAACTCAACAATTTTGGAAACTTTGGAGGAAATGTTAGGTCATCTTAAGTCAGAACAGATGCAGTTGAAAGAATTAATTTTGAAATACACAAATTTATTACCTCGGGTTCCAAAAAGAACGTCAGTGATTTATCACGATGTGGATGTGGGAGAAGCAAATCCCATAAAACAACACCCATACAGAATAAACATTTAGTAGAGTAAAATCATGGATCAGGAGGTAAAACATATGTTGAGAAATGATAATATTAGACCTTGGAACTCAGATTGGAGTTCTTGTATTCTGGTGGTGAAACCAGATGGAACTGTAATGTTCTGTGCCGATTACAGGAAGGTTAATGAAATAACTAAAACAGAAGCTTATCCTATTGTGAGAATAGATGACTGTATTGATAAAATTGGGAAAGCTAAATTTCTTACGAAGTTGGATATGTTGAGGGGAAACTGGTGTGTGCCTTTAACTGAGAGTGGAAGGAATATTTCAGCTTTGGTTACTCATTCCAGTTTATACGAGTATAATATGTTACCTTTGGGCAAGAAAAATGCCCCTGCAACGTTCCAGAGGATGATTAATTTGGTTATCCAAGGGTTAACTCATACAGATGGTTATATTGATGACTTGGTCACAAAAAGTGACACATGGGAAGAACATGTAAGGGAATTGAACAAAATGTTTGCAAGATTATCCAAAGCAAACGTAACTATTAATTTAGCAGGTGTCAATTTGTAAATGCCACTGTAACATACTTGGGTCATGGAATTGGTCATGGCCACGTTGCACCTATTCAAGCTCAGGTGAATGCAATTTCTGAGTTGCTTATTCCCAATTGCAAGAAGGCAGTGCAAAGGTTTTCAGGAATGTCGGGATATTATAGGAAATTTTGCTGAGGTTGCTCTTCCTTTAACCAATCCTTTGAAGGAAGGTGAGAAATTTGTGTGAACTAAAGTTTGTCAGACAGCTTTAGAAAATTTAAAGGAGATGCTATATCATTGCCCTGTGTTAAAATCTCCTTAAGCAGTGGATGCTTGTGAGGGAACAGCAGGTGCAGTTTTATTGCAAAAACATAATGAAATTGACAATCCAGCTGCCGACTTTTCAAAAAATTCAATGTTCATCAAAGGAACTTTTCATTATTGAAAAAGAACTGTTGTCTCTCATATTTGCTCTGCAGAATTTTGCTGTACATCTCGGCATCTCTCATGGACCAATTGTGATATTTACTGACCACAATCGTCTGGTGTTTTTAAATAAAATGAAGAATAAAAACAGATTGTTAAACTGGAATTTAATATTACAAGTATATAATCTGCAAATTAATTATATCAGTTACAAATAATGTGATTACAGATTGTTTGTCAATATTTTAAAATTCATCATGTGTAAAAATACTTGCAGCTTTTTTACTTCACTATAACGTTATATATTGTTATCTCTTTAGTCATCTTAAGGGCAGTTTGGTTATAACTGAATTTAAAGTCAAAAGTTAAAATTACTTTTAAAGGGGAAGGTGTGACAGAGTATATGGAAAAGTTTTTGGGAGATAAATTGGGAAAGGTTTGTGAGAGTAGGTCACATGCAAACACTTTAAAAGAGACCTGATTTGAGGTACTGAAGCTCTGCTTATGTTAGACATAGTGGCTTCTTTCAGTTCTTTGCAAGAGCTTTGAAGGGTGCTCAAGGGACTTCACTAATGGATTGTTGTTTACCAAAGTAACAGGTGAAAGGGATGGTTGGAGCCGCATATTGTCTGCAGGAGAGCTTGCTGTTGTATTTTCATCATGTGGATTTGCAAGCAGAGAGAGTCAGAGGTTTTCTCTCAGTGTGTGTGTGTATGTGTGTGTGTGTGAGAGAGAGAGAGAGAGACACACACACACACACACACACACACACACACACCCACCCACCACACACACACACACGCACCCACCCACCACACACACACACACACACACACACACACACACACACACACACACACACACACACACACACACACACACACACACACACACACACACACACACACACAGATAACTTGAAAGTGTTTCAGACAGCAAGACCAGCTGGGAACTTGAACTGGACAAACTGGCAAGAAGTCTCAGTGTGGAAGAGAAACAGAAAGAAACTCTGTGGTGACCTGAAAGGAAAAGGTTATCATCTGGAGGACCCTGAGGGGGCAAGTTTCTTCAGCAAGACACTGATCTATCTGACTCTGGTAAACATACAATGATGTCATCTGCGAATAGGCTGATATTGTATTCATTCTCTTATTCCTTTTTTCATAGTTTCCTTCCTTACCAGCTCCAGCAGTGGTTCTCTAGTTAAGGTGAACAGTGAGGGGGACAATGGGCATCCCTGTCTAGTTGACCTGTTCAATTTGAAGTGATCTGACATATATCCATTTATTGCTACCTTTGCTAATGGTCCATTATATAGTGCTCTAATCCAATTAATGATTTTTTACAGTAGTTTAAATTTCTGTAGCACTTTAAACAAATCATTCCATTCTACCCTGTCAAAGGTTTTCTGTGCATCAAGCGTAACAGCCGCCATTGGCATTTTATTCATTGGTGTTGCATGGTTTAAATTAATAAGTTTACAAACATTATCTGCTGCTCATTTTTTTGAACAAATCCATTTTGATCCTCCTATCTCGAAATCGGTGCACAGTCAGTCAGTCTGTTTGCTAATAGTATGGCTATTAAATTGTAATCTGCATTTAAAATGGATCTTGGTCTGTGTGATGCTGCCGACAGCAAGACCTCTCGCATTTTTGGAATTACTGTAATTATTGCTGTTTTACATGATTCGGGTAAGATTTGGGTCTCTTCCACCTGCTTCATTACTTCTAGGAGGGGTGGGATTAATAGGTGCTTAAAGACTTTAATGAACTCTATAGGATATCCATCCTCACCTGGTGTTATAGTGTTTGGTATTTTCATTAATATATCCTCTACTTCATTCTTAAAGGGTTTTGTCAGTTTGTTTTGATCTTCTACTTGTAGTTGTGGCAGTTCGATATTAGATGAAAACTCGTCAATTTTATCATTCTTTCCTGTATTTTTGATTTGATACCATTGCTTATAGAATTTTTAAAAATTTTTTTAATATTTGATGGGTTGTACGTGATCTGTTAATCATCTTTTCTTCTCGCTAGTAATGTTCTTTTCCTTGCTCTGTTTTAAGTTGCAAGCCAATATTTTGTGGGTTTCTCTCCCAATTCGTAATATCTTTGCTTTATTTTCATAATGTATTTCTCCATTTTATATGTTTCTAGTGTTTTGTATTTTAGTTATTTTTCTCTGCCAATTCTCCCTTTTTCTCTTTGTTGTCACTTTTCACGAATTTCTTTTCTATAATTTCTATCTCTTTTTCCAACTGTTCTACTTCCCAGTTATATTCTTTTTAATTTTGATTGTATGGTAACTATTTGTCCTCCAATAAAGACCTTCATTGCATCCCATAGTATGAACTTATCTCTTACTGATTCTGTATTTATCTCGAAATATATTTTAGTTTGGTATTCAATATATTCCCTGAAATCTTGTCCTTTTACAGTATAAGGTTTAGCCTCCATCTATATGTTTTTGGTTGGACATCCGCTAATTCAATTGTTATTAACAAGGGTGAGTGATTAGATAATAGTCTTGCTTTGTATTCGGTCTTTTGAACTCTTCCTTGGATCTGAGGCGACATCAAAAACATATCTATCCTTGAGTAGGTCTTATGTCTATTCGAGTGATATGAGTACTCTCTTTCTTTTGGATGTTGCCTCCTCCATATATCAATTAATTTCATATCCCGCTTTGATTTTAGCATAAATTTGGTTACTTTATTCTTTTTGTTAATTGTCTTCCCAGTTTTGTATATCATTGGGTCCAGGTTGAAGTTGAACTCCTCCCCCCCCACCCCCCCCACCCCCATGCTAGAAGATATGTCCCTGTGTATTGTTAGGTCTGCTTTGTTCATGAATGAGTGAGTCAGACACCAGACTGAGTCGAAATCAAGGTTCTTTGTTCTTTATTGCCGGATTGTAACACTTGCAACTAACAGTGTTAGTTGGAGAAGGCGCATTCTGCCGTTATCAGCAAGTGGTGTTTTTTTATACCTCAGGATACGTACTTAGTAAATTATCATACCATGACATTGTCCAATGAATAAACTGTTGCTATCCTTCTCTGTTAGCCTGCTGCACATCATTCTTGTTAGTGCAAAGCTTATCTTGAGTGGACAAGGTCACATCTGCATTCTGTTACTCCTTAGTACTGGGTGACTCCTTCTCCGGTCCCATCTCATGATGTTTTTGCCTTACAATCCCTCCTTTGTCCTCTTTAGAGGACAATCTTGCCCTGACTATGCTACCACCACGTTACATTAGTTCGCCTACTATTGCCAAGCTCTAAACGGGTTCTGTTCACGGGGTTGTTCGGCTGGTGGGCGAGGGCTCCCCCCAACCCTCCTTTGCGTATACCCCCCATCCATTTCCCCGATCCCATTGCCCGTTTACAAGTTTCATTCCCATTTGCCCCCAAGCAAATAACTAGCTAACCCCCCAAATATTAGTAAGTACCCAAGTTAACATATGGTCTACAATCTATTTCATAATATTTGTTCTACAATCTATTTTATAATGTTTGTGTTACAATCAATGTTATAATATTTGTGTTACAATCTACTTCATAAACCCTCCTCCCCGTCACATTCTCCATCAGACTCCAGATCGATCTCAGCAACTTTTGACGCCTCCTGTGATGTGAGATAGTCCCGCTCCGCAGCCTGCATAGCTTGATATTTCCGAGGCAGCTCATCGTGGTTGGCAAAGGCTCTCTCAATGGTCCTCATGACCAGCGTTCGAATGCATGGAATACAACAACAGCCACAAGTGATAAAAATCGAGACAGAAATGAACAATCCTAGGAAAAGTTGTCCTAACATTGTGCCCCATCTCCCAACACTCCATGTAACCAGGACAAAACAGGGTTAGAGACTCCAGATTGGGCTTTTAATTCCTTCGCCAATGCCTTAAGTTTTGTCAGCCCCTTAGTGAGTGACCCATCTGGCCCTGTGTTATTAGAGATAGAAGTGCAGCATAGATCGAACTGGAAGGTGCTATCCTTGTCTTTATCTATCTTCAGAATAACTTTTTCCCCACATGGATCCGAACTACTCTGTTGGCTTGTTTGGCAACCCATCAACAGGAATGCCCATAGGGCCCTCGGCATTGTCCACATTTGTGGACTCAGATCAGAAAGATATTTGTCTGAGTCCCCGTGATCAATATTTTCTCCTTTTATGGGTCGGTCTCTTTCTACTTTCTCATTCACTACCCGGTCCCATGCTTCAATATTCAGTCTGATAAATTTCCCTCCCTCCGAGATGGAATATCCCAGGATTTCTGTCTGTATTCACACCCCATCGCTTCCTTCACCATCGGACCCAACTGTCGGGCGTGGTGATCTTTGGCAATTCCCAAGGTTACATGTGGCACACTTTCAGCTCCTAAGCAGAACCACTCCATTTGTTCTTCTGTCATGACAACCATAGCAGCTATTCCCTCCTTACCCACAAAGATAAATGGACAATGTATCATTTCTGTCTTCCCTTCTTTTAGTTGGAGGGTTACCAAGGCGTCCAAACTATAGGGTGTAGGGAATGTTTCCCTAAGTGCTTCCCAAAATCTATTTCGAAGTGGGTCAAATTCTATTTCATCCCCCAATTTACTACTTCTAAGGATTCTCTCTATTTGCTTCAGGGCCCCTTCTGCCTTTATTTTTGTCATGATAGTTCTGACATCTGCGAGTGCAAATTGTTCTTGACAAGTTTTGCGCTCAAAACAAGAGATCCATGGACCAGCCCCATTACTCATGTTCCTTTTCTGCGTCTCTAAGTCTTTTTCTATTTTCTTGGATCCCGCGGGGGTCTCGACATCCATTACTCCCCCTTCTATTTTTAGTAAAGGGGCCTGTACCTTGTCTGACGTGTCCCTATTCCCGATGTTCCTGTCATGTCCCAGTGTTTCAATATCTGGATATAAGGGACGTGACTCCTGGATCCCGTCTGGGGTGTCAGGGGTACCTTGTGACTCCACATATGCATAGGGCCGGGGTCTACAAGCTATTTCTACAGGTGCCATAATAGGTGGGCTATCAGGGAGACCAAATTCTTCGAATATAGCTAGGACATTGCGGTACTGCATCTCCTTGTCTCTCATCTTTTTTTGTGCAGACTCTCGATTAAAGATTTTCTTTTCTATGTCCTGTTTGTATAATTGTATAAGACTCACTTATAAATGATTTATTGTCAGAGTACATACATGACATCACATACATCCAGAGACTATGAGAGAGAGAGAGAGAGAGAGAGAGAGAGAGAGGGAGAGAGAGAGCATAGCGAGAGAAAGAGATAGAGAGGCAGATACACAGAGCACGAGAGATAGAGAGAGAAAATGCCTTGCACTGGCCCCACTGGGAGAAAAGTCTTCAGATTAACACTTTCGTTTCATGGTTACACCTTTAAAAGGTTCTCGTCCTGTGATCACTGGTCTGGATCAGATTGGGTCTCCCACCACTGGGAACCATCACTCCTTCCTTCCCTCCCACCTCGAGTGAGCTAAACGTCAGCCCACAATGTCTGACCTGATCCCACAATGGTGGGGGTGCGGGAAAGAGGGAGGGAGAGAGGATAAAACAGGATCCCATTTGATGCGGAGCTGGAATTGTGGGCACAAAATTAAAACCAAATTGTATTTCTCTGCCTTGCCCCACCTGGGGATTTCAGGGCAGCACCGCCACAGATTGGGATTGGGAGGGGGAGTGGGTGAGAGAGGAGGGGGGGAGAAGAGAGAGAGGGGGAGAGAAGAGAGAGGGGGAGGGGAAAGGAGGGAGGGAGAGAGCAAACCCGGACACTTCGTGGCTGGAAACTGGAAACAGGCACTTTTCCTTTCCCTTCTGTGTTTTGTTTCTTCCAGCTTATCTAAGACCCTACGCTTTAGAATTTTGTTTCCCTCACCTGTCAGGAACATCTCAGCGCTCCCGGGTAACCACCCCATCTTCCTCCAGCGATCTCCACATTTTCGGAGAATTTTTTGTTTCTCCAATGCTACATTACTGGTATTTCGCTTCCCTAACTCCTGATTAATTTCCCTAATAACTTGGTCAAAGGTCTTAGCAGACAATTGTGCAGCCATTGCTGCAGGGTCGCTTCCTAATGCCTCTTTTAATTTAGGTTCTTGTCCGTTTAGGGGATCTATGTTAACGAAAATCGCTTTTAAAAATGTCTCTTTGCAGGCCGGATGAAAAAAATTTTTTAGTGAAACACTCTCTAAGTCTGGTCCTCCGGTGGACCTCAGACTGTCCTGTACACTCTGATTGCTCGTCTTCCACTCTCTGTTTTCCCAAAGAGGTCTGAAAGTTAAATTACAACTAGGAAACCAAATTTTTTGGGCTATATTTTTTTCCAGTTTCCCTGTACCAATCTATGAATTTACGTAACTTTATCTCCTTGGTGATGCTGGGAATACCCTCATTTAACTTATCAAAAATACTTCGAATAAACCGGGTGTCTCTTAAGATTCTGTCAACTTTTTCATTGATATCTCCTACCTGATCCAGACACAACTTTTGCAGCCTTTCGTCGTCGTCCTTGTACACCAGGCAGGCGTCCCTGAGTACTCTTTTTGTCGTCTCAAGGTCTCTAATGTCCGCTGTGATATTCCATCACGGCGAATTGGGGAAATAAATTCTTAAGTTTTCGTGTACAAACATTATCATACCTACCGGACATTTATAAGTGAGTCTTTATATACAATTGAGACCAATAAGCCTGAACCTTCGTTTTCTTTCAAAGCCCAACCTTCACGTGGGAGATTTCTCCTCTTAACCAGTTTAGGGCAGAAAACTCAGCTCCCCAATTGTTCATAGACCACCTTCTCACTCTATTGGACTTTGCAACGACACAATAAAGACTTTTTAAACTCTAGTAGTTTGTCGGCGAAGCACTTATCAAATGTCATTCAACCACCTTAAGGACTTTTCTTCTCGCTGTAACCACTTACGTGTTACAATCCTGGCAGTTGACGACCTTCAATTAGGGTCGTCTAATTTGTCCGATCTCCAGTTCTTACTGACAATCATAAAGATTTTAAAAGAGAGAATTTTGTTAAAACAGGCTTCTCTGGACCTTTTTATCAGCCGGCTGAGATGATTGTCAAGAAAAACAGAAACCGTCGTCCAGTGTCCACTCACCCATCACGTCGGGGTCACCAAATTGTTAGGTCTGCTTTGTTCATGAATGAGTGAGTCAAACACCAGACTGAGTCAAAATCAAGGTTCTTTGTTCTTTATTGCCGGATTGTAACACTGGCAACTAGCAGTGTTAGTTGGAGAAGGCGCATTCTGCCGTTATCAGCAAGTGGTGTTTTTTTATACCTCAGGATACGTACTTAGTAAATTATCATACCATGACATTGTCCAATGAATAAACTGTTGCTATCCTTCTCTGTTAGCCTGCTGCACATCATTCTTGTTAGTGCAAAGCTTATCTTGAGTGGACAAGGTCACATCTGCATTCTGTTACTCCTTAGTACTGGGTGACTCCTTCTCCGGTCCCATCTCATGATGTTTTTACCTTACAGTATCCACTATCTTTAGGAAGATATCCTGCATGAATTCCTGATCCTCTTCGTTAGGTGCATGAATATTGAGCAAATTCCAAAATTCGGAGTAAATCTGGCACTTCCTCATTACATACCTGCCCGCTGGATCTGTTATTCCATCCTTTATATTAATTGGCAAATTCCTGTTAACTAGTACAGCTCTTCCCCTGGCTTTTGCATTGTATGATGATGCCACTACATGACCTACCCAGACTCTCCTCAATTTACTGTGTTCTATCTCGGTTAATTGTGTTTCTTGCACAAATGCTGTCTATTCTCTCCTTTTTGAATGATGTCAGTAACCTTTTCCTTTCAATATGGTTGTGTATTCCATTAACATTTAAGGTCATATAATCCAATGCACCCAACTTATCGCTCCATTTTCAATTCTCTCTCGCCTCTTTGGCCTCTCCATCTCCTTTTTTCCGGTATTGCTCTTTGAATTATCCTTGCTCGTCTCAGTGCTCAACGACACGACTAAAAAACAAAATACCCCAGAATCCCCAATGAAAACTAACACAAAATATACTCCTAGCCAAAGTAAGTAACATTAACCCCTCCCCCTCCCCTGTATTGGGTTGTCTTTGACTCCTTGCCAGTTAACAACAGCTCCCTTTTCCACGTGGTTTGCGATAATAACCGCAAGCATCTACAGATTTTGCAGTGCAGTCCTTCCCCCTTCCCCAGCCCTCCCCAGAGAAAAACTTAACATTTTTCGATAAATATAACAAAGCTCCTTCTTTTTTCTTTTTCCCCTTATCTTTTTCAACCTCTGTATTCACATTATCATCTTTACAACTTATCTCTATGCATTGTCTGGGCAGTCTTTCTTAAAACTCCTCGTCTCATCTCGTTGACTGTATGACAATCATTCTGCAAATTTTTAGCCTTCTTTCGGATCTGAGAAGAGTCTGTTCTGCTCCCCAGGGATGAATACTTTTAGAACTGCTGGATGTCGCAGCACAAAATTTAGCCTTTTTTCCACAATACCGCTTTTGCCAAGTTACACATTCAACTGGCTCAACCATGTCCCTCCTGTACGCTTTCTTGTTACCATTTCTGATTCTCCCAACAATTGTGGAGATGTCAGCTAACATGAAGATAACAATGGAATTGTGCCTCACAGCACAGTCTTGGGTATATAATGAGTAGAGCAATGGGCTAAACACATCCTTGGAGTGCGTCGGAGTTGAGAATCAGTGGGGAGGAGAGTTCATTTCCAATTTGTACTAGCTGTGGTCTTCCGATAAGAAAGTCAAGGATCCAGTTGCTGAGTGGGTTACAGAGGGCGAGAGTTTGTAGCTCCTTGACCAGCACTGAGGGAATAATGGTATTGAAGGACAAGCTACAGTTGATGAAGAGAAGCTTTAGTTTCAGGGTCAATCTGATACCTCATCCAATAACTGCCATTTTTGGATCAACAGAGACAACCAATTTGAATTTAACTATGTCTCAATGCTACGTGGTCTCTTTTGCCTCCCTTGTTGCGAGACGTTCAATGTTGATGAGCTGGAAAGGTGCTGTTCCTCCTTCAAATACTCAATGTCTATCCGATATGTTGGCGTACCTAACTTTGTATTATAAAATTAGGTGTTGCTCACCTGTATCGCATTTAAACTTTCTATGTTTATGAGGCCTTTTATTCATTATTTTCATCACTTATAAGATCACTTGGAACTTGTTTTGTGAGTTTGTGTTTTCCTTTAATGCTAGTGCAGTTATATGTACTAACAGGAGAACCTCAGAAGGGAAGGAGAAGGACGTTGGACGATAGTATAATGTTTACTTTTTAAAATCTTTCTCCATTAGCCTAATGTTCTAATTGTTTCAGCGTTTCCCACCTTTATTTCTGTTTAAATGTTATGATACTATAGATATACGTAATAGATTGATTTTTATTATACAACTGATTTTTATCTGCATATTCCTTTTTATATATTGCCATTGATTAAAGGTGTCTATTTGTTTCCTGTTTTCCTGAAGGACAATGAAAATATTGAAAAAGAATCAAAAGAAGAATGATCCTCCTGCCGGATGTGCAATAGTCCTCCTACCAGATGAGCAAAGGGCCTCCTGCTGTACTCGCTTCTTTGTTACATATGTTTTGGTCTCTTTCCACTTTTTGTGCAGATATCTTTCCTACATTTTCAGATTCAGAATCAACTTATTGTCCAGAACAAGTCATGAAATTCTATGATTTGGGGCAGCATCACAGTGGAAACATTCACGTTATAACCATCGACAACATTACTCTAAAAAGTCAAGAGAATAATGCAGAAAAAAGCAGGGCATAGGCTTTGACTCATTGAATATTGAAAGATCTGATGGAATCGTGGAAGAGGCTGTCCTTGGGGCATTGGCTGCTCGTCCTTGGGCTCCAGTACCTTTTCCCCAATGGTAGCAGAGTGAAGAGGTTATGGGCTGGTTGGTGGGGGTTTTTGATGATAGAGAATTCTTTTTTAAGATAATGTTTATGTTTTTGATGGAGGGAATTCTGTTGCCTGTGGTATCGCAGGTTGAATTAACCACCCACTTGATTTATCCTTTTCCTGAGAGTTGGCGCTTCCATTCAAGGAAGTTAAGGCAAACAGCCAGAATGTTCTCCACAGTGTACTTGTGGAGGGTAACGAGTGTCTTCGATGACATTCCAAATTTCGTCAGACTCCTCAAACATTGTAGACACTAGCGAGCCTTCTTTGTGAATGTATCAACATGGAGGGTCCAGGACAGATCTTAGAAGATGTTAACACTCGGGGATTTGAGGTTCGTGAAGACCTGCACTCCTGAGCCCTCCATGAAAACTAGGTCATGTTCTGCTGAGTTTTACCAGAAGTCCGAAATCGTCTCCTTTGTTTTGGTGACATGTAACGAAAGGTTGTTGATGTTACGCATTCAACCAGTTGATCCATGTCCCTCCTGTACGCTTCCTCATTACCATTTGTGATTCTCCCAACAATTGCAGAGTTATCTACATTACCATGTAGATAATAATGGAATTGTGCCTCACCACATGGTCATGGATTTATAATGAGTAGAGCAGTCGGCTAAGCACACATCCCTCGAGTGGTGTTAATAATCAGTGGGGAGGAGACCTTGTTTCCAATTCATACTGACTGTGGTCTTCAGATGAGAATGTCAAGGATCCATTGGCAGAGTGGATAACAGAGGTCAAGAGTTTGTAGCTTCTTGACCAGCACTGAGGGAATAGTGGTATTTAAGGACAAGCTGCAGTTGATGAAGAGCAGCTTTTAGTTCTCAGTGTCTATCTGATACCTTATCCATTCATTGGAATTTTTTTGATCAACTGAGACAACCTATTGAATTTAACTACGACTCAATCCCATGTGGTCTCTTTGTCCCCCTTGTTGCTAAATGTTGAATGTTGATGAAATGAAAAGATGGTGTGCCTCCTTCAAATACTCACTGTCTATCTGATATTGTAATATGCCTAACTTTGTAGAGAATCAGATGTTCTTCCACTGTGTCACATTTAAACTTTCTATTTTTATGGGGTCCTTTTATTCATTGTTTGTGCAACTTCTAAGATCACTTGGACCCTGCTTTGTGAATTTCTGTTTTCTTTCAATGCTCGTTCAATTGCATGTATTAACAGGAGAATCTCCAGAAGGGAAGGAGAAGGAATTTGGAGTTTAGTAAAATGTTTACTTTTTAAAATGTTTTCCATTAACCCTATGTTATAAATTTTAACCATTTCCCACCTTTATTTCTTTTTGCATGTTCTGATATTGTGGTTATATATAATAGATTGATTTTTATTATACAACTGTGTTTTTTTATCTGCATATTCTTTGTTATATATTACCATTGATTTTATTTGTTTCCTGTTTCTGTAAAGGCCGATGAAAATATTTCAAAAGAAACATAAAATGAATGAGCCTCCTGCTGGATGTGAAATGGGCCTCCTAACGAAAAAGGTACTTTGTTAAATGTGCTTTTGTCTCATTCTTCTCTCTCCATTTTTGTCAAGATAACTCTCATATGTTATCAGATTCAGAATCAGAATTTATTGTTAAGGACACGTCATGAAATTCTGTGATTTGGGGCAAACATTCATGTTATAACCATCCTACAACATTACTATAAAAAGTAAGTGCACAAAAAAGCAAGGTCATGTCTTTGGCTCATTGATTATTGAAGGATCTGATGGAGATTATTAAAGAATCTGATGGAATCGGAGAAGAAGCTGTCCTTGTGGCATTGTCTGATCGTCCGTTGGCTCTACTGCCTTTTCTCTAATGGTAGCAGAGTGAAGAGGTTATGATCTGGGTATTGGGGATTCTTGATGATGGAGGCTTCTTTTTTGAAGGCAAAGCCCCATGTTGACATTCACGATGGAGTGAATTTTGTTGCTTGTGGCGTCGCAGGCTGAGTTAACCACCAATGAGAGTTTACCCTTATCCTGAGATCTGTGCCTACAAACCAGACAGTGATGTAACCACCCAGTATGCTCTCCATAGTCCACCTCTGGAGGTTAACATGCAACTTCGATGAGATACTGAATATCCTAACCCACCTCACAAAGTATTGCCTCTAGAGAACTTTTTGAATGCATCAACATGGAGGTTCCCGGACAGACCTTCAGAGATGTTAACACCGAGGAATTTGAAGTTCTTGATAATCCCCACTCCTGAGCCCTCCATAAGAACCGAGTTGTGTTCTGCTGACCTCACCCTGAAGTCCCTAATCATGTCCTTTGTTTTGGTGATATTGATTGAAAGTTTGCTGTTGTTTCTCAATAATCGAGCCGATCTATGTCCCTCCTGTACACTTCATCATTTCATTTGTTACCTTGCCGATAATTGTGGTGTCATCGGCAAACATGTAGATAGCAATGGAATTGTGCATCGCCACACGGTCAGGGGTTTATAATGGGTAGAGCAGTGGGCTAAGCACACGTACTTAGAGTGCACCTGTGTTGATAATCAGTGGGGAGGAGACTTGGTTCCCAATTCATACTGACTGTGGTCTTCCGAAGAGAATGTCACGGATCAGATTGCAGAGTGGGGTAGAGAGGGCTAGAGTTTCTGCTTTTTGACCAACACTAAGGGAATAATGGTATTTTAGGACAAGATACAGTGGATACCTAATCCTATAATTGCCATTTTTGGATCAACAGAGACAACCTATTTGAATTTAACTATGTCTCAATCCCATGTGGTCTTTTTTGCCACCTTGTTGCTAGACTTTCAATGTTGATGAGATGGAAAGATGCTGTCCCTCCTTCCAATACTCAATGGCTATCTGATATGGTGGATGGTGGCATGCCTAACTTCATCTAAAATCAGATGATCTTCCACTGAATCGCATTTAAACTTTCTATATTTCTGGGCTCCTTTTATTCATTATTTTCAGAACTTATAAGATCATTTGGCACTTTGCTTGCTGAGTTGAGGTTCTCATTTAACGCTAGTGAATTTATGTGGACATTCCAGAGAACTTCAGAAGGGAAGGGAATAGAATTTGGAGTATAGTATAATATTTACTTTTTGAAATAGTTTTCAATTCACCATATGTTATTGTTTAAGCGTTTCCCACCTATATTTCTGTTAGCTTGTTATGCCATTGTGGTTATTCACAATAGATTTAATATTGTTATACAACTATTTTTTATCTGCATTTTCCTTTCTATATATTTCCATGGATTAATGTCTTCTATTTGTTTCCTGTTTCTATAAAGGCCAATGAAAATATTGAAAAAGAAACATGAAAAAATGGGCCTCCTGCCAAATGCAAGACTTGGAATAGTCCTCCTGCCGGATGTGCAATGGGCCTCCTTCTAGATGTGGAATGGACTACCTTCTGGATGTGGAATGGGCTTCCTGCCGGATGTGGTATGAACTTCCTACTGGAAGTGGAATGGAACTCCTACCAGATGTGGAATGGACCTGCTGCCAGATGTGGTATGGACCTCCTGCTGGATGTGGAATGGACATCCTGCCAGATATGGAATGGACCTCGTGCTGGATGTGGAATGGACCACCTTCTGGATGTGGAATGGGCTTCCTGCTGGATGTGGATTGGGCCTAATGCTGGATGTGGATTGGGCCTCATGCTGGATGTGGATTGGTCCTCCAGCTGGATGTTTATTGGGGCTCTAGCCAGATGCGGAATGGACCTCGTGCTGGATGTGGAATGGACCACCTTCTGGATGTGGAATGGGCTTCCTGCTGGATGTGGTTTGGGCCTCATGCGGGATGTGGATTGGGCCTCATGCTGGATGTGGATTGGTCCTCCAGCTGGATGTGTAATGGGCCTCAAGCCAGATGTGGAATGGACCTCCTGCTGGATGATATTGCAGGTTGAATTAACCTCCCTTTAGAGTTTATCCTTTTCCTGAGAGGTGGTGCTTCCCTACCAGACCATGATGCAACAACCAGAATGAGTTTCTTCAATGACATACTGAATCTCCACAGACACTTCAAACAGTGTATTCACTGGCGAGCCGTCTTTAGGAATGCATTAATGGAGACTCCAGAACAGATGTTTTGAGCTCTTAACATTCAGGAATTTGAAAATCTGTGCTCCTAAGCCCTTTGTGAGGAATGGGTCATTTTCTGCTGACTTCCGCTTGAAGTCCACAATCTTCTCTTTTGTTTTGTTGACAATGAGGGGAAGGTTGTTGTTGTTACATACACAACATCTATGTCCCACCTGTACACTTTCTCATAAGCATTTGTGATTCTGCAAACAATTGTGGAGTTGTCGGCAAATGTGTAGATCGCAATGGAATTGGGCCTCACAATACAGTCATGTGTTCATAATGAGTAGAGCAATGAGTTAAGCACTCATCCTTGGAATGTACCCGTGTGGTTAATCAGTGGGGTGGAAACATTGTTTCCAATTTGTACTGATTGGTCATCCGATGAGGATATCAAAGATCCAATGGCAGAGGGAGGTACCGAGGGCTAGAGATAGTAGGTTCTTGACCAGCACCGAGGGAATAATGTTATTGAAGCATGAGGTACAGGTGATGAAGAGAAACCTTTAGTTCTCAGTGTCTATATCATACATTATCGATTTATTGGACTTTTTTGGATTAACTGAGAAAATCTATTTGAATTTAACTGTGTCTCAATCCCATGTGGTCTCTTTTGCCGCCTTGTAGCTAGTCTTTCATTGTTGAAGAATTGGAGTATCCTTCAAATACTCAAATGATTATCTGATACGGTGGCGTGCCTAACTTTGTATAAAATATGATATTCTGCCACTGTATCGCATTTAAACTTTCTATTTTTAAGGCATCCTTTAATTGATTATTTTCGAACTTATTTTATCACTTGGAACTTGCTTTGCGTGTTTGTGGGCTTTTTTTAATGGTGGTGAAACTATACGTATGTACGAGAGAACTTTAGAAGGGAAATGGAAGGTATTTGGAGTATTGTATAATATTTACTTTTTTAATCTATTTACAATTAAGCTTATGTTATCATTGTTTATTTCTGATTGACTGTTATGGTATTATAGTTATACATAATATATTTAGTTTTATTATATAACTGTTTTTTTACCTGCATATTCCTTTTTATATATTACCATTGAATAATGGCTTCTATTTGTTTCCTGCTTCTTGTAAAGCCCTTTGAAAATCTTGAAAAAGAATCATAAAAAGTATGATCCTCCTGCTGGATGTGGAATGGACCTCCTGCCGGATGTGGTATGGACCTCCTGCCGGACGTGGTATGGACCTACTCCTGGATGTGGTATGGACCTCCTGCCGGATGTGGTATGGACCTCCTGCCGGATGTGGTATGGACCTCCTGCCGGATGTTTTACTGTCCTCCTGCCGGATGTGGTATGGACCTCCTGCCGGACGTGGTACGGACCTCCTGCCGGACGTGGTATGGACCTCCTGCTGGATGTGGTACGGACCTCCTGCCGGATGTGGTATGGACCTCCTGCCGGATGTGGTATGGACCTCCTGCCGGATGTGGTATGGTCCTCCTGCCAGGTGTGGTATGAACCACGTTCTGGATGTGGTACGGACCTCCTGCCGGACGTGGTATGGACCTCCTGCCGGATGTGGTATGGACCTCCTGCCGGATGTGGTATGGACCTCCTGCCAGATGTGGTACGGTCCTCCTGCCGGATGTGGCATGGACCTCCTGCCGGATGTGGTATGGACCTCCTGCCGGATGTGGTATGGACATCTTCCCGGACGTGGTATGGACCTCCTGCCGGATGTGGTATGGACCTCCTGCCGGACGTGGTATGGACCTCCTGCCGGACGTGGTATGGACCTCCTGCCGGACGTGGTATGGACCTCTTGCCGGATGTGGTATGGACCTCCTGCCAGATGTGGTACGGGCCTCCTGCCGGATGTGGAATGGTGCTCAGACTTTATCTACAGAGGAGGTGGAGCAAGGAGAGATCGTTCAGGTTCAATGGTCAAGGGCAAATAAAAAGAGGGTGAGTACATGGGAGAGGCCAGCGATGAGGGGCCCAGTGAGTGAGTGGCACGGAGAAGGAGTGGGGCTTCGAGGCTTTGGCTCAAGAGGCTTCAGCGTGAAGAGGCTGAGGACGAGCAAATCAGGGCTAAGGTAAGACGATCACATTTAATTTAATAGATCTTTTTATTTTTCTCTTGTAAGGTGAGAGAAGAAAGAGTCAGGATGAATGTGAAGGCTTTTGCTGCTCACAGTGTCAGATGTGGGAAGTCATGGACTCTTCTAGTCTCCCGGACATCCACGTCTGCACTACATCAAGAAGTCTCCATTTCCTCATTGACAAATCACCTTTTAAAAAGGAAAAACTAGACATTTCTCTAATCTCCTGTTCAGTTACTGCTTTGTCTTCTAAGTCAACATGACTTGTATCTGCTCTCTGCTGGCAAATTAACTCTTTCCTTGACAAAGAGAAATCCTTACTCTCACAATTACCTTTCTCTTTCAAAACCATTTCAGAAGCACCTGGCAAATCTCTGTCAACTGGATCTTCTTCATCTCTCAATCATTTCTTAGACATGGACCTTGTTACTGTACATGCCAGATATATCTCACAATTCTCTTCCACCTCTTCTTTCCTAGGCCTGCTTGTTAATCTTAAAACTGACCCAACTCTATCTTCTATTAGCCTAATCAGGCCCTAATAAAATTGAGACTCCCTGCATGGGGAACTTTGGGATTACTCCTACCACAACAGGTCCTTTAACTAACTCTGAATTTAGCACTATTTTGTGGAGAGATATTGACTCCACCTCACCTCCAACACCTTTAATCGCTCCGCTGTGTCAGTTCTTTGATCAAGAGATAAAATCCCTTGTTCTAGCAATGATTGTGTTCAACCAGTATCCCTAAGAATTTTAACTTCTACCTGTGCTTCTCCCTCCTTTACTGAAACAAAAAGTTTTAAAACATCCATGACACCCTTATCAGATTTAGAATCTTTGCTCTCTCTAAATTCAACTGTTTGAATAGATGCTTCCGGTAAACCTTTCTTTTCTCTTTTGCTTTTCAATACTAGACAATTTGCAATAACATGACCAGGATTTTTACACAAATGACATCCAAATCCAGAAGTTCTGTCCTTTCCAACCTTCTCTCCAGACTTAATTTCAGGCTTACTCTCCTGTTCCTTATTAATCCTCTGAACAGGCTTGTCACTCTGCTCCACATTAATTTTCTGAAAATGCCCACCATGTTGACATGTACTTTTATGAATTAATGCAAATTGGTCAGCCATTCGAGCTGCATGTTGCCACGTAGCCACGTCACTCTCATCCAGGTATCATTTCAACTCCCTTGGCCACACCTTTTAATTTCTTCAATAACATCAATTCTCTTAATCCGTCAAAATCATTATTTATTCCTCTTTTTAAAAATTTTTTTTAAATTTTTCACACTATAAACCATACTGACTAAAATACATACAGACATTTTTTCTCTTGAATATATAGAGTCATTTTCTCCCCTTTTTCCCCCTCCCTTCCCTCCCTCCCTCACCCCCTTCCCATTTATTTAAAGTTCAATCTATAAGATACATTAAACCCGTTAAACAATTGCATCACTTAATAAAAATAAACAGAAATGCTTGTCTTTTACTTTTTTTATACTGTGTCAGTTCATTTCGTTGTCTTCTCCTTCTGTCATTTTCGGTGGTGGAGGTCCGTGGTAGGATTTCTCTATTGTGTTTCATGTATGGTTCCTATATTTGTTTGAATATTGTGATGTTATTTCTTAAATTATATGTTATTTTTTTCTAATGGAATACATTTATTTATTTCTATGTACCATTGTTGTATTCTCAAGTTGTCTTCTAATTTCCACGTTGACATAATACATTTTTTTGCTTCAGCTAAGTTTATCATAATAAATCTTTTTTGTGCTCCATCTAAATCAAGTCCAAATTATTTATTTCTTATATTACTTAGAAGGAAGATCTCTGGGTTTTTGGTATATTGCTTTTTGTGATTTTATTTAATATCTGGTTTAGATCTTCCCAAAACTTTTCCCCTTTCTCACATGTCCAAATTGCATGTATTGTTCCCATTTCCTTTTTACAGCGAAAACATCTGTCTGATACTGTTGGGTCCCATTTATTTAACTTTTGGGGTGTGATGTATAGCCTGTGTAACCAATTATATTGTATCATGCGTAACCTTGTGTTTATTGTATTTCACATAGTTCTGGAGCATAGCTTTTCCCACGTTTCATTCTTTATCTTTATGTTTAGATCTTGTTCCCATTTTTGTTTAGGTTTACAGTTAGTTTCCTCGTTCTCCTTTTCTTGCAGTTTGATGTAGATGTTTGTTATAAATTTTTTAATTATCATTGTGTCTGTAATCACATATTCAAAATTGCTTCGTTCTGGTAACCTCAGACTGTTTCCCAATTTGTCCTTCAAGTAGGTTTTCAGTTGGTGGTATGGAAACATTGTATCGTGAGTTATATTATATTTGTCCTTCATTTGTTCAAAAGATAATAATTTATTTCCAGAAAAACAATTTTCTATTCTTTTGATCCCTTTTCTCTCCCATTCTCTGAAGGAAAGGTTATTTATTGTGAAAGGGATTCGTTGATTTTGCGTCAATATTAATTTTGGTAGTTGATCATTTATTTTATTCCTTTCTACGTGAATCTTCTTCCAAATGTTGAGCAGATGGTGCAATACTGGTGAATTCCTATGTTGCACCAATTTCTCATCCCACTTGTATAGTATATGTTCAGGTATCTTCTCCCTTATTTTATCTACTTCTAATCTGGTCCAATCTGGTTTTTCTCTTGTTTGATAAAAATCTGATAGGTATCTTAATTGTGCTGCTCTATAATAATTCCTAAAGTTTGGTAGTTGTAAACGTCCTTGTTTGTACCATTCTGTTAATTTATTTAGTGCTATCCTCAGTTTCCCCCCTTTCCATAAGAATTTCCTTATTATTTTCTTTTGCTCTTGAAGAATTTCTCTGTTAGGTGATGAAATAGGTATTGTATCCTTGGGAAGATGTTCATTTTAATACAATTTATCCTTCCTATCAGTTTTAGTGGTAAGTCTTTCCAGTGCTCTAAGTCGTCTTGTAATTTTTTCATTAATGGGTGATAATTTAGTTTACATAGATGGCTGAGATTATTATTTAGTTGTATACCTAGGCATTGAATTGCTTGTGTTTGCCATCTAAATGGTGATTCTTTCTTAAACTTTGTGAAATCCGCATTATTCATTGGCATTGCTTCACTTTTATTTGCGTTAATCTTGTACCCCGATACTTCTCCATAATCCTTCAATTTCTTATGAAATTCTTTTATTGATATTTCTGGTTCTGTTAAGTATATTATAACGTCATCTGCAAATAGACTAATTTTATATTCCTTCTCTTTTATTTTTATCCCTCTTATTTTATTTTCTGTCCTTATCACTTACCGGGGCTAGTGGTTCTGTAGCTAACGTGAATAGTGAGGGAGATAGTGGACATCCCTGCCTTGTTGATCTGCTTAAGTTAAATTGTTTTGATATATATCCATTTACTGTCACTTTCGCCATTGGTCCCTTATATAATGCTTTAATCCAATTAATATATTTCTCTGGTAGGTTGAATTTTTGTAGTACTTTGAATAAATAATTCCATTCTACTCTGTCAAAGGCTTTTTCTGCATCTAAAGCAACCGCTACTGTTGGAGTTTTTTTTTCCTTGTACTGCATGGATGAAGTTAATGAATTTAAAGATATTGTCCGTTGTTCATCTTTTTTTAATAAATCCAGTTTGTTCTTGTTTTACTATTTTTGGTACACAGTCAGCCAACCTATTTGCTAATAGTTTAGCTATTATCTTATAATCTGTGTTAAGTAGAGATATTGGTCTATACGATCCTGGTGTTAGTGCATCTTTCCCCGACTTTGGTATTACTGTAATCATTGCAGTTTTGCATGAATCTGGTATGTTTTGTGTTTTTTCAATCTGGTTCATTACTTCCAGGAGAAGAGGAATGAATAAGTCTTTAAATGTTTTATAGAATTCTATTGGGAGTCCATCCTCTCCCGGTGTTTTATTGTTCGGTAGTTTTTTTAATATCTCCTTTATTTCTTCTATTTCAAATGGTTATATTAATTTATTTTGCTCCTCTGTTTGTAATTTCGATAGTTCAATTTTAGTTAGAAATTCATCTATTTTGACTTCTTTCCCTTCATTTTCAGTTTGATATAGTTGTTCGTAGAATTCCCTGAAGTTTTTGTTGATCTCCGTTGGGTTATATGTAATTTGTTTGACCTTTTTCCTTGATGCTAATACTGTTCTTTTAGTTTGTTCTGTCTTATGCTGCCATGCTAGTATTTTGTGCATTTTTTCTCCTAGCTCATAATATTTCTGTTTTGTCTTCATTATGTTCTTCTCCACCTTATATGTTTGTAATGTTTCATATTTTATTTTCTTTTCCGTCAATTCTCTTCTTTTAGTTGTATCTTCCTTTATTGCTAATTCTTTTTCTGTATTTGTTATTTTCCTTTCCAACAGTTCAATTTCCTGATTGTAGTCCTTCTTCATCTTCGTTACATAACTTATTATCTGTCCTCTGAAGAACGCTTTCATTGCATCCCACAATATAAATTTATCTTTCACTGATTCTGTATTTATTTCAATGTACATATTAATTTGTCGCTCAATGAATTCTCTAAAATCCTATCTTTTAAGTAGCATGGAGTTTAATCTCCATCTAAACATTCTGGGTGGGATAAATAGCTGGACTTACTGGGGCTCGGTCTGAGAAAGGTTGGAGGAGGCAGTGGGTCAGCGTCTGGTGTCGTGTGAGAGGAGGAGGAGCCAAGAGACAGCATCAGAGAGGTGAGTAGCATAAATAGCTGGACTTACCGGGGCTCGGTGTTAGAAAGGTCAGATTCGGGGTCGGAGGAGGCAGTGAGTCAGCGCCTGGTGTCGTGTGAGAGGAGGAGGAGCCAGGAGAGAGCATCAGAGAGGTGAGTAGCATAAATAGCTGGACTTACCGGGGCTCGGTCTGAGAAAGTTCGGACTAGGGGTCGGAGGAGGCAATGAGTCAGCGCCTGGTGTCGTGTGAGAGGAGGAGGATCCAGGAGACAGCATCAGAGAGGTGAGTAGCATAAATAGCTGGACTTACCGGGGCTCGGTCTTAGAAAGGTCGGAGTCGGGGTTGGAGGAGGCAGTGAGTCAGCGCCTGGGGTCGTGTGAGTGGAGGAGGAGGAGCCAGGAGAGAGCCTCAGAGAGGTGAGTAGCATAAATAGCTGGACTTACCGGGGCTCGGTCTGATAAAGGTCGGACTCGGGGTCGGAGGTGGCAGTAAGTCAGCGCCTGCTGTCGTGTGAGAGGAAGAGGATCCAGGAGAGAGCATCAGAGATGTGAGTAGCATAAATAGCTGGACTTACCAGGGCTCGGTCTGAGAAAGTTTGGACTCGGGGTCGGAGGAGGCAGTGAGTCAGCGCCTGGTGTCGTGTGAGAGGAGGAGGAGCCAGGAGACAGCATCAGAGAGGTGAGTAGCATAAATAGCTGGACTTACCCGGGCTCAGTCAGAGAAAGGTCAGACTCGGGATCGGAGGAGGCAGTGAGTCAGCGCCTGGTGTCGTGTGAGAGGAGGAGGATCCAGGAGAGAGCATCAGAGATGTGAGTAGCATAAATAGCTGGACTTACCGGGGCTCAGTCTGAGAAAGGTCAGACTCGGGATCGGAGGAGGCAGTGAGTCAGTGTCTTGTGTCATGTGAAAGGAGTTCATTGGCGTTAATTGGTAAGGGCTAATAAAAGGATTAGAAAGGGAGGGAGTGGTAGGGATGTGGCATGAGCTTCCGGCAGACGTAGTTGAGGCGGGATCATTGGTTACATTTAAGGAAAAACTGGATAGTTACATAGAGAGGAGAGGACTGGAGGGGTATGGACCGGGTGCTGATCAGTGGGACTAGGAGGGTGGGGATTTGTTACGGCATGGACTAGTAGAGCCGAACTGGCCTGTTCTGTGCTGTAAGTGGTTATATGGTTATATGGTTATATATATGGGATGTCCTCTAGCTCTAGCCAATAACAGGGGTGAGTGATCCGATAACAATCTAGCTTTATATTCTGTTTTCTTAACTCTTCCTTGAATGTGGGCTGATAACAGGAATAGGTCTATCCTTGAGTATGTTTTATGTCTACCCAAATAATATGAATATTCCTTTTCCTTTGGTTGTTGTTTCCTCCATATATCCAAAAGTTGCATTTCCTGCATCGATTTAATTATAAATTTGGTTACTTTGTTCTTTCTGTTAGTCTTTTTTTCCAGTTTTATCCATGTTTGAGTCCAAATTAAGGTTAAAATCCCCTCCTATTAGTATATTCCCTTGCGAATCTGCGATCTACAAAAAGATATCTTGCATAATTTTTTGATCATCTTAATTAGGTGCGTAGACATTGAGTAAATTCCAAAATTCTGAATATATCTGACATTTTATCATTACATACCTCCCTGCTGGATCTATTATTTCCTCTTCTATTTTGATTGGTACATTTTTATTGATTAATATAGCTACTCCTCTGGCTTTTGAATTATCTGATGCTGCTGTTACATGTCCTATCCAATCTCTCTTTAATTTCTTGTGTTCCACTTCAGTTCGATGTGTTTCTTGCACAAATGCTATATCAATTTTTTCTTTCTTCAGTAAATTTAACGGTTTCTTCCTTTTGATTTAGTTATGTATTCCATTAATATTTAAAGTCAACATGGTCATTTCATACTTTGTTTGTCTTTCCTTTCCGTTTCCTCATCACCACCTGCCCTTCTTATCCATTTCTGCTTTCTTTTTTTGAACACATTGTAAGACAACACTTCTAAAACATAAAATATTTCCACTATTCCCACATCTAAAATTCCTTTAACCCGAATAATCCCTCCCTTTTCTGAGTTGCCCTTTGTTCCTTGTTGGGCAACTACATCTCCGCTCTCCATTTGGATTTGCGAACCCGCTCGCAAGCGTCAACTGATTTAACTGTACTGTTATTCTTCCCCACCCAGCACCCCCCAGAAAAGATTTTAATCTTCATATATAACAAAGCTCACTCTCTTAATTCCCTCCTTTCTTCCTTTCTTTCCCTTCTTAGTTCTTACTTATACTTCATTCTTCTTTTTGAGATATAGTTTGTTGTCATTTTTGTTCTTTTTACATCTCTTTATCTCACTGTCTGTTTTGTAGGTGTTCTGCAAATTTTTGTGCTTCTTCCGGATCCGAGAATAGTTTGCTTTGCTGCCCTGGGATAACTATTTTAAGCACCGCTGGATATTTTATCATAAATTTATAACCTTTTTTCCATAGGGTCGATTTTGCTGCGTTAAACTCCTTCCTCTTCTTCAGGAGTTCAAAACTTATGTCTGGATAGAAATTTTTTTTGACCTTTGTATTCCAATGGTTTTTTGTGTTCTCTTATTTTTTTCAGTGTCTTCTCCAATATATTTTCTCTTGTCGTATATCTTAAGAATTTTACAAGAATGGATCTTGGTTTTTGTTGTGGTTGTGGTTTTGGGGCTAATGTTCTATGTGCCCTTTCTATTTCCATTCCTTCCTGTAATTCTGGCCTTCCTAGGACTCTGGAGATCCATTCTTTTATAAATTCTTTCATATTTTTGCCTTCTTCATCTTCCTTAAGGCCCACTATCTTTATATTGTTTCTCCTATTATAGTTTTCCTTTATATCCATCTTCTGAGCTAACAGCACACTTTTGTTTGGCTCCGTGAGCCATTTTTGTAGTCCTGAGTTCGGGGTTTCCACTGACCTCACTGAGCGGGCTTCTCTCTCCACGGTGGGCCTCCTCGTACAGGTAAGGCCTTCACCTTTCTCTTCCGACGTCTTTCCTTCTTCTTTTCTTCCAGTTGTTTTTGGTTTTTCTTTCTTTGCTGCCATTTTCTCCACACTTTTATTTTTAATTTCTTATGGTTTCTGTGTTTGTAGCTTTGCTTTTTCTTTACCTTTTTAAGTTTTCTGGAGAGGGCTGGTGTTTTCTTCCCGGTCACTATTCCTTCACGTGACTTCCCTCATTATTTATTCCTCTTGAGGCACAATCCATATAAGATTGATTCTATGTTTTTATCAAACTCCTACATTTTTCTCTATCCGCTTCTGAATACATCTTTCTGAACTATATCATAATTTGCCACTTGTTGTACAGTCAAGCTAGAGGATGCAATTTGTGCTTCTCCCTTCAATACAGGTTGGAGCATTAATGTCCACTTCTTTTTAGGTCATTTTGAACTATCAGCGACCTTTTCAAAAACTGAAAATAGGTATCTATCTCTCCCTCATCAAAAGGAGGCACTAGATTTACCTCTCTACTTGGCAAAAACCTCTCCGCAGGAATTACAGCTTCAGCTCTCTTACTTTGCTCCCTATCAATTTTCATCCTCTCAAATTTAATCTGGCTTTCAGCGAACTCGAACTCATATCTCCTCTGTTTTTCAGCTTCCTCTTTTTGACTTTTAGCCTCTTCTCCGCCGTTTAGACTCTTCTATCCTCAATTCCTCCAATTCCAATTGCAACTCACCAGATCTATCCTCTGGAAAACCTTCTAAGTCTTTCTGAACAAATTTATCCTCACTTATACATTATTTCACTATAACCTCTGAATTTGTACTTTCCTCATCCAATGTTTCAATTCAGTCTCTTTTAATGCCTTAGAAATAACCATCAGTCCCTCTTTTCCTTTGCTCCTCAGTTCCGCAAATAATGGTTCTGACAAAATCTTATCAACATCCATTGATGCTGTTTCTCACAATTAACTATTAATCCATAAAACTCTTGTTCAATGGGCTGGACGAGCTCAGATATAATGTTACGAGCCCAAAGGACCCCAAAACCCAGCAGCAATAGACAAGTCGTTACTGAAACAAAAGTTGTTTTTAATTATCTTTAAAAATGAAAACAGAATCAAACTTAAACTTATCTCTATTAACTTAACTAAACCAACTTAACCCCCTTCTAATTCTAAGCACACATGTATGTCATGTGTGTGTAAACTCATGAAAAGTTCTTTTTTTCACAGTTCAATCTCATTTCTCATTCTTCTAAGTACACTGGTTGCAGGCAAATCTTATACTGTGCAGAGACTTTAACAGATAGAAAGTTCACCAGGCTTCAGTGCATGAAAGGTATGTGTTTACCACTCTGGAAGATTCTCATCAGGTTTGCAGAGAGAGATGTGATGTTCCAGGAGTTCCACAACTGAGGTTCCACCATTAGCTGATGAAACTTGCCCCATCTGGATTATCCAGATGCTAACGTCTTTCTTTTAGGCTCCTACAGAATTCCTTTCTGTTTCAATTATTCCAAGAGAAACATCGGAAAGACAGCACATCCAGCCATCTGCCACTCTGGAGTTTCTGTTCCAGTTCCATCCAGCTTCTCCTACTTGTTTCAGATATGACTGTTCACTCTCTCTCTCTCTCTCTCTCTCTCTCTCTCTCTCTCTCTCTCTCTCTCTCCCTCTCACTCTCTCTCTCCCTCTCACTCTTTCACTCTCACTCTCACTTGAAAGGACCCCTCCTCTTGCAAATAATAGGAGTTAGTCTTCTGCTAATGCGGCTGGGGTGAGCATGGAATTGGAACACTGTTGTTTTTAGGTAAACAAGATCCCCGGAGTGAGCACTTTGCAGAAAGGTCAGAAGTCTTGTAAAAATATTCAACACTGATGATCGGTCTCCAGTCCATTCATTTCATAACATAACATATAACATAACAATTACAGCACGGAAACAGGCCATTTGGCCCTTCTAGTCCGCACCGAACCAAACACCCCTTTCTAATCCCACCTCCCTGCACAATGCCCATAACCCTCCATCTTCCTCTCATCCATATACCTGTCCAACCTTTTCTTAAATAATACAATTGACTCCGCCGCCACTATTTCTCCCGGAAGATCATTCCACACAGCTACCACTCTCTGAGTAAAGAAGTTCCCCCTCATGTTACCTCTAAACCTCTGCCCCTTAATTCTTAACTCATGTCCTCTTGTTTTAATCTTTCCTCCTCTTAACGGAAATAGTCTATCCACATCCACTCTGTCTATCCCTTTCATAATCTTAAATACTTCTATCAAATCCCCTCTCAACCTTCTATGCTCCAAAGAATAAAGACCCAATCTGTCCAATCTCTCCCCATACTCCAGATGCTTAAACCCAGGCAACATTCTGGTAAACCTTCTCTGCACTCTCTCCACTCTGTTTATATCCTTCCTATAATTAGGCGACCAGAACTGCACACAGAACTCCAAATTAGGCCGCACCAACGTCTTATACAATCTCAACATCACCTCCCAACTCCTATATTCCATGCAATGATTGATAAAGGCCAGCATACTAAAAGCCTTCTTCACCACCCTATTCACGTGAGTTTCTACCTTCAGGGAACGATGTACCGTCACTCCTAAATCTTTCTGCTCTTCTGTATTCCTCAATGCTCTCCCATTTACCACATATGTCCTATTCTGATTCTTCTTACCAAAATGAAGCACCTCACACTTATCAGCATTAAATTCCATCTGCCATTTTTCAGCCCACTTTTCTAAGCAGCCCAAATCCCTCTGCAATCCTTGAAAACCTTCTTCATTATCCACTATTCCACCTATCTTAGTATCGTCTGCATATTTACTAATCCAATTCACCACCCCATCATCTAGATCATTAATGTATATAACGAACAACAATGGGCCCAATACAGATCCTTGAGGCACACCACTGGTCACCGGCCTCCAACCTGACAGACAATTATCCACTACCACTCTCTGGCCTCTCCCTTTCAGCCAATGTTCAATCCATTTGACTATCTCAAAATTTATACCTAAACACTGCACCTTCCTAACTAACCTTCCATGTGGTACCTTATCGAAGGCCTTACTGAAGTCCATATAGACAACATCCACTGCGCTACCCTCATCCACATTCCTAGTCACCTCTTCAAAAAATTCAATCAGATTGGTCAAACATGACCTTCCTCCCACAAATCCATGTTGAGTGCTCCTGATCAGACCCTGTCTATCCAGATGTTTATAAGTACTATCTCTAAGAATTTTCTCCATTAATTTACCTACCACAGACGTCAAACTTACAGGCCGATAGTTGCCAGGCTTCCTCCTTGAACCCTTTTTAAATAACGGAACCACATGCGCAATGCGCCAATCCTCCGGCATTATCCCCATATCTAATGACATTTCATGACATTATTTCAATTAGCACGTACTTGTGAAATGTGCAAAGGATTCTCCATATTTTCAGTAAAGTCACTGAATATGAATTCTTCTGTATTACAAATGCAATCTGTTTTAAAATGTGTGTGTGTATATATGTTACCTTCTCTAACTTTAACAATTTATCTCCTAACTATATCTACAAATATTACATTACAGTATCCTCCTGTTTCAAACAACCATCAATTGTACCAGCCTGGAACACGTGGATTCCAAAGGTGCAGAGAGTTTGCGGAGGATAGGAATTATACCAGAAACCCTAGCAAATTTCTGCGGATGCCATCTTCTCGAGGCAATTGACTGACTAGGAGGGTGAGAGAGGTGAGTGAGATTGGCCTGTTGGGTGCCAACGTGTCTTTAAATGTTTTAAAGTGCCTTTAAAATGAACTCAGGGTTGAACAGTAGGGTTTACAAATTGGATGGTAACAGGATTTTAACCTGCCAATTTGGCATGTTTTCTACCTGTGTACAAGCCAATTGGTGAGTAGAATAAAAAAAAATGCTGCACAGGTTTTCAAATCACATTGGAGGTGGATTATCGCCCCATGTACACGTACTGTGTAGCTGCTTCTGGACAATTTGTAAGCGATCATGGATGCCCAGTTAGAAAATTACTTCAATGCTTGCATGGTTACACTTAAACCTTCACGCCATGAGAACGCCAGAACAGTACCAACAGCATGGTGGATTATGGGTAAGAAGTCGGCCATTGCACCTGCTTCAACGCCATTCCCCACCGGACCACTATAGGCTCCTCTGACTACCCACTCTACTCTCCACCAGTCCAACAGTGTTTCTCTGCTGGCCCGATAGCAGTCCCACTCCCCCAACCCAGACACCATTCCTACGCAAGGCCCTGACAGCGTTCTGCCCCAGCATCGACAGCTTTGCCACTTGCACCTGATTCTGTGTTCATCCTCCAGCCCTAACAGCATTCCAACTCCATGCTCACTCCAGCCCCAACAGCATCCTGCACCCACCCTGGCAACTTATTGTTTTGGAGGCCAACACGAGGAACGGGATTACCAGCGGGGCCTCTGGTGACGCGGTGAATGTGTGACACCTCTCTTACGGCGTTTTTGAAGGGGCAATTTAGGACCGCACCCCCCTCATCGAAGGCGTGGTGTGAGATGTGCCATGCATTCACCGCGTCACTGGGCCCATGCAGGGAATTCCCTTTTCCCTGTGTTGGCCTCCAAGCGGCAAGTGGCCGGGGTGTGGGTGTATCGGGTGGATGGGGGAGGTGTAGGGCTGGGATGATCATGGAGCGGGAGCACTGTTGGGCCGGCAGGCTAACGCGGTCAGGCCAGTGGGAAGTGGAGGGGACTGTTGGGATGGAGTGGGCCGGAGGGGAACGGAGTTGAGACAGGAGAAATGACCATCCTTACCCATAATCCCCCATGTGGCTGGAACTGCTCTGGCATTCCAGCAGCATGCATGTTTATGGGTAAGGAAGACGGCCATTGCACACAAGTGTTGACGTCATAACCTACCTGGGCCCCCACGATCGTTACATGTTGACAAGCAGCAGCAACATGGTGCGTATACACAGGTCGACAATCCACCTCCGAGGTGGTGTTCCAACCTCTGCAGTTTGTTTCTAAAAGTGTACCTAAATGGCCTTTACACGGGTAGAAAACCCGCAAATTGGCAGGTTAAACTCGTGCTACAATACCATTTGTTAACCCCTCGAGGCTGAGGAAGAGTTTGCTCCTGGAGAGGTGAGCTTCTTTAAGAAATTTAATGGACTTTGGAGTCGGTAATTGAGGCAGTGATTAGGGCCATCCAGTGTTCCGGTTGTCGGATGTGGGAAGTCAGGGACAGCACGTCTGTTCCTGATAACGACATGTGCAAAAGGTACATCAGGCTCCAGTTCCTGACAAACTGAGTTAGGGACCTGGAGCTGGAGTTAGATTTTAAGGGAGACAGAGGTTGTGATAGGAGCTTCAGGGAGGCAGTTACACGTAAAAGTCAGGAGGCAGGGAAACAGTGTAGGCAGGGTTTAGTACTTTTTTCGGTAGGAATATATAGGTGAGCGCAACATTTTTGGCCGAAAGGCCTGCACTGTATTGTTCTGTGATGTGTGGTGGAAAGTGTGCTGAACGGCTACATCACGGTCTGGTACTGGGACACCGACACGTCTGATTGTAAAGTCCTGCTGAAGGTAGTGAACACAGCTCAGGACATCACAAGTGAAACCCTCCCCAAACTGAAAACTTCTTCGAGGAACACTGCCGTCGGAGAGCAGCAGCGTTCGTCAAGGATTCACAACACTCTGCATCTCTCTGTTCTCATTGCTACCATCAGGAAAGAGCTAGAGTTGCCACGAGACTCGCACCAGCAGGTTTAGGAACAGCTGCTACTCCTCCACCATCCAACAACAAACCCAATCGGGACTCATTAAACGGCTCGAATGTTTGGACTTGATTGAATTTTTTCCAGTTTGTTTCCAGTTCTTGATTTGTTTGCACGTTTATGTTCTGTTCAGTTCTTTTGCATCACAAACAAGTGATAATTGTGTCTGGCTCCGAGGAAAAAATGATTCTCAGGATTTTATGTGATGCCATGTGTGCACTTGACAATAAATTGGAATCTGTATTGCACCATTTGTTTCCAATTGTTCTTTATTTGTTTCCGTGCGTACACTGGGATGGTTCGTTTCAGCATGACCAAGACGTGGTGACTCTCTCTCGCCCACAGGAAAAAGAATCTCAGGGTTGTATGTGACTTCCTGCACGTAACTCTGACCATAAATCTGAAGATGGACCAAAGGGCCTGTTTCCACGGTGGGAAACTTTCTGATCTGAGTGGCAGACATCACTTTTTAAGGGAATGCCACAGTAAAGTCTGGAAATTAAAACTGGATTTAATTGCAATGATTCTTGCAAAAATACGACAATAGATATTATCAGTTTTTGCGAGGGAATAGGGAAGCAGGGCTCAAGCCCCCTCCTTTCCTGTCGTAAGTAAGCGCAAGACCATGAGAAAGCGTATCACGTACATTGAGCCATGTATATCGTGCGCAAGCCTTGTTGGGAAGAGGGGGCCTCAGCGAAGCCCACATCTTTCCCCATCTGTATCACCATCCAGACAGCCACTGTTGGAATCCTCCTTCTGAGCCCAACAGCAATGAACAGGGCACAGACCAGTCCTTCAGCCACAATGTTGTTCTGACCGATGTAAACCTACTCCATAACAATAACCCCTCCCCACCTCACACCCATAACCCTCTATTATCCTTACATCTGCCCGTCAAAGTGTCTTAAATGTCCCTGTTGTACCAGCCTCTATCACCACCCTCGGCAATGCATTCCAGGCACCACCATTCTCTGTGTATATAAAACAGAGGGTCAGATATCTCTCTTACATTTCCAAGGGTTAAGATTCAATTTATTGTCATGTCATGAAGTCAGTGCAATATTACTCAAATTTGCTTTTTGTCTGCTGTAGGGCAGACAGATTGGCCATCGACAGAAATTGTCTGAAGCGCCTCTTCCAGTCAGAGAAAGAGAAGTAAATGAGAGTTCGATGAGCGTCACTGAGTGTCCTTCAATTCACCTCCAACCCTCCCACCAGCTCCTGTAGCCAGACAGAGTCCAGTCCAAACCATCAGCCGCTTGAGGTCCCGATCCGATTCCCCACCACGATTAGAAGCCCTTCAGTGACCTCGGCACCCTCGCACATCCTGGTTCAGGTAACTTCGGTCAGTCTCGAGCCAGACTCCTGCAGTCCACGGCCCGGTGTGAATCCCTTGACCGGAATCGCCCGCAGCCAGAGTAGGTTACTTGCCCCGAATCATCCGCGGCCTGTGTGTTCAACCACAGGATCCCTCTCTGGTCTGCCGCTGTGGTCACCGTCCCATGAGTCACCTCCTCTGCATCTCCTTCTTAAACCAGGGGGTGAGGTCCCCATTTTCTGGTGCCCTGTGCCAGTCCTCTGCTTCCCCAGAGTTGGTAGCCTCTCCTGGCTGCTGCCGCTCATCGGCCCTGCGATCCTGGAGGCCGTCCCTGTGGCTGCAGTATTTTTATATAAAACCACCGCCAGGTCAATTAACGGTCCTTTTAAAGTCTGTACGGATCCAACCGCTTTTGGACCAGATGGTAGGAGCCCATGTCAGAGCGCTGTGTTTCCACTCTCCGTGGGTCTGTGACAGCGCTGTCCTTACAGAAGGACCGGCAGTGCTGCCATGTTCTCCCATTCCCAGCTCTCTGAACAGACAGGGTACCAAGGGTGAGTGGAGAAGCAGTTTAGTGGGGCTGTGGGAGAATGGTTCAGCTCATGATGGAATGGTGGAGCAGACTTGACAGGCTGAATGACCTACCTCTGCTCCTTTATCTCATTGTCTCAATTTGTGATTCACAGTTTGGGGTATTTACATGAAAACTGCATATATTACTGTAGAAAAAAGTGGTGGTTTGTATCAAAAAACACCACAAATTTTGACAAATACAACCTTTTCTGTTTTATAAAAACACTGTACTTTCCTTCAAAACACATCCCCTGGTTTTTTATAGGAGCCTCCACTTCTCAAAAAACAATAATTAGACACAAAACATTTACATTTAGACATCAGATATTCCACAAAACAATAGAACATTTACAGCACAGAAACAAGCCACTCGTCCCCTCTATTCTGTGCTACACCACTTTTTCGTATCAAGTCCCACTGACCCATGACTGCCTCCAGCTCCAACAGTGTCATCAGGTTTGCAAATGACATCTCAGTAGGTTTCCTAGTCAGCAATAACGACGGATCGTACAACAGAGAAGGGGTGGAAAATCTCATGAACTGAGGTAAGTGTAACATACTGGGTCTCAATGTGGACAGAATTGCCGACTTCATGAGGACGAGGACCGACCACCCTCCACTACACATCAACAACTCTGTAGTGGAGAGAGTGGAGGACACCAATTTCCTTGGAGTTCACTGAACAAGAGACAGATCCTGGACACACAACATCTCCTCACTTGTCAGGAAGGTACAACCGAAACTTCAGTTCCTTATAGACTGAAGTAGGGAAGGTGACCGGCCAGCATCAGGTCAACTTTCTACAGCAGTTTTATCGAGAGTGTCCTGACCAGGGTTCGAATCACGACCGTCTGAAAAGAGTTTCCACGTTCCACCTGTGACTGCATAGGTTTTGTCCAGGTTCTCCGTTTTACTCACATAATTCAAAATGAACCGGGTTAGTTGGTTAATTGGGTGTAATTGGGTGGCACAGGCTCAAGGGCTGAAGGGCCTGTTACCGCACTGTATGTCTAAATTTAAATATTTATAACGTTTAACATGGAAACAACCAATTTGGTTCAACCTTTCAATCTGCCACGGCCATGTAGTACTGCGAGAGCCCAGTAGGGGGAGGCAGCACACCACAAAAGGTTAACAATACAGTGCCGCACCCCACACTGGGGAAACCCAGCAGATCCGGCAGCCTCCATCAGAAGTGAAGGGCAGTCGACAAGTCAGGCTGATAGATTTAGACGTACAGGCCATTTCGGCCCACGAATCTGTGCCACCCAATTTACACCCAATTAGCCTACACCCCCAGTATGTATTAAACTGAGTCGCTGGGTAAAACCCACTCAGACACGGAGAGAACGTACAAACTCCTTACAGACAGCGCATGATTCGAGCCCCTGGCCCAGTCTCTGGTGCTGTAACATTGTTGTGCTAACCTCGACACCAACCATGGCTCCCAAGAATATCTAGCAGAGGATGGTTTTAATTCATTAACCTCTGTGTTATGGGCCCAGCACGCTTCATCGGCGCCTCTCTGCTTTCATGGAAACAGGATTATGAGCAGTACAAATGTAAGCAGGTTTAGGTGACACAAGAACCAGAGGGCATGGGTCAAGGGTGAAAAGTGAATTGTTGAAAGGAAACATTCGGGGGAACTTTTTCCTGCAGAGAGTGGTGGGAGTGTGGAACGAGCTGACACCTGACGTGGTGAAAACTGGCTTGATTATGACATTTAAATAAAATTTGGACCAGTCCCTGGATGAGAGGGGAATGAGGGGAAATGGATTAGGTTCATATGGACAGGTGTGGCACGGTTACTTTAGCTGTTAGTGCAGCACTCTTTGAGGGTCAGCGACTGTGATTGGGGTTCAAATCGGCGCTGCCTGTAAGGTATTTGTACACTCTCCTCATGACTGTGTAAGGATCATCCGGGAGCTCCAGTTTCCTCCCACAGTTCAAAGCGTCCCGAGGGTGGAGGTTAATTGGATGTGTTATGAGCCCAGAGGTCCCCAAAACCCAGCAGGAATAGAAATTCACCAAGAAAGGTCAGACTCAGACTCAGGGTCAGAGGAGACAGTGAGTCAGGGCCTGGTGTCGGGTGAGAGGACGAGGAGCCAAGAGACAGCATCAGAGGGTGAGTAGAATAAATAGCTGGACTTACTAATTTGGCTGGTCCAATCTATATGTAAATTCGAGCTGGGAGTCGACGGAGGAGAAGCTCGGAGAGAGTGACGTGGAGGTAAGCAGTTAAATACAAGGGTTTACTGGGGCTTGGGCCTACTCAAATCGGGCTGGGAGTCTGAGGAGGCAACAGCTGGAGTTTGAGCTGTGAGTCAGAGGAGCAGGAGCTTGGAGAGAGTGACTGGGTTAATTGGTCAAGCGGCCAGTAAAAGGAGTAAAAGGGGAGGGGGCGGCCAGTGAGGAGCGGCGCACTGAGTGAGTGGGGCACTGAAGGAGTGGGGCTTCCAGCCTTTGGCTCAACAGGCTTAGGCAAAAGCAGGCGAGGAGAAAGGTAAGTGGCATTATTTTAGCTCAGTCATGCCTATGGGGTTAGTGCTTTGTACTGGATGTCAGATGTGGGAACCACAGGTGAGTCCCACCCTCCCAAATAGCCACATCTGCGTCAGGTGCACCGAGATGCAGTTCCTTAAGGACCGAGTTGGGGAACTGGAGCTGCAACCTGAGGACCTACGGCTGGTAAGGGAGAGTGAGGAGTTGATAGATTCAACTTTCAGGGACATAGTTACCCCAAGACCAGATGTGTCAGGTAAGTGGGGAACTGTCAGGGGAGGGAAGAAAAATGCCAGGAAAATAGAGAGCACACCTGTGAACATCCCTCTCAGCAACTGGCACTGAGCCTGGCATGGTGGACCAAAAGGTAAAGAGGAATGCAGTGGTCATTGGGGACTCCATTGTCAGAAATACAGACAGGAGATTCTGTGAGCCAGATAGATATGCCCGCATGGTGTGCTGCCTCCCTAGTGCAAGGGTGCGGGATATCTCAAAACGTGTCCAGGGTATTCTAAAAGGGAAAGCGAACAGCCTGATGTCTTGGTACATGTGGGAACCAATGACATTGATAAAAAGGAGGAAGTACTGAAAAAGGATTACAGAAAGCTAGGACAGAAACTAAGAAATAGGACAGCCAGGGTGGTGATCTCTGGCACTGTGCCAAGTGCAACTGAGGACAAAAATGGAAGATTAAGAAAAATGAATGTGTGCTGAGGGGCTGGTGTAAGGGACAGGGTTTTGGCTTCTTGGATCATTGGGATCTCTTTCGGGGAAGGCATGACCTCTACAAGAAGGATAGGTTACACCTAAACCCAACAGGGGTCAATATATTGGCAGCTAGGTTTGTACAGCCTTCGGGTGCGGTTTAAACTAATTTGGCAGGGGGATGGGAACCTGTATGATAGGGCAAAGGACAGAAAAGATAAAACAGGAAAAGTTAGGTTAGGCAGCGAAAGTAAAAAATCAGAAAGAGCAAGGAGGGTGAAAAAAGCAAATCTGAAGTCTTTATATCTTAATGCAAGAAGCATTCGGAACAAGGTAGATGAATTAGCTGTGGAAATTGAGATAAACAAATATGATTTGATTGGGATTACAGAAACATGGCTGCAGGGTGGGCAAGCCTGGGAACTTAACATCCGGGGGTGTACGATATTTAGGAGGGATCGGCAAGAAAGAAAAGGGGGTGGGGTAGTATTGACGGTGAGAGAAGGAAACGACACAATTGACAGGAAGGATATTAACTCAGAAGATGCGGAATCTATATGGGTAGAACTGAGGAATAGCAAGGGTTGGAAAACGTTAGTGGGGGTGGTATATAAGCCTCCAAATAGTAGTGTAGAGGTGAGGGAATTAATTAAAAGAGAAATTAGAGAAGCGTGCAATAAGGGAACAGCCGTCATCATGGGAGACTTTAATTTGCATGTAGATTGGACTAGTCAAACTAGTAAAAATACTGAGGAGGAGGAATTCCTTGAATGTTTACATGACGGTTATCTAGACCAATATGTCGAGGAACCAACTCGGGAGCAAGCCATTTTAGATTGGGTATTATGCAATGATAAGGGGCTAATCAACAATCTTGTTGTGTGAGGCCCTTTGGGTAGGAGCGATCACAATATGATCGAATTCTCACTCGACATGGAGAGTGATGAAATTAAAACCGAGACTAAGGTCCTGAATTTAAATAAAGGGAATTTTGATGGTATGAGACGGGAGTTGAGTAAGATTGATTGGGTGGTGTTTATTGGGGGGTTGACTGTGGATAGACATTGGAAAGCATTCACAGATCTAATGGAGAAATTGCAAAAATCGTTTATACCGGTTTGGCATAAAAATAAACCAAAAAAGGTGACTCAACCGTGGATAACAAGGGAAATTAGAGACAGCATTGGGTCCAAAAAGAGAGCATATCAATTGGCCAAAAAACGTACCGCAACCGAAGACTGGGAGCAGTTCAAGATGCACCAAAGGAGGACAAAGGGATTAATCAAGAGAGCAAAAATAAATTACGAAAGTAAGCTTGCGGCAAATATAAAAACCGACTGCAAAAGCTTTTATAAATATGTCAAGAGGAAAAGATTGGTGAAATCCAGAGTAGGTCCTTTGCAGTCGGAATCAGGGGAATATATAATGTGGAATAAGGAAATGGCAGACCAATTAAATTCTTACTTTAGTTCTGTTTTTACAAGAGAGGATACAAATAACCTCCCAAGGATGTTGGGAAACATAGAGACTAATGCAAGGGAGGAACTGAAAGAAATCAATATCTCTAAGGACATGGTCTTGGGGAAATTGATGGGATTGAAGGCCGATAAATCCCAAGGGCCTGATAATCTACATCCTAGGGTACTCAAGGAAGTGGCCATTCAGATAGCAGATGCTTTAAGAATTATTTTCCAGAACTCGATAGACTCAAGTTCAGTACCCATGATTGGAGGGTAGATAATGTTACCCCACTATTTAAAAAGGGGGGGTAGAGAAAAAGCGGGGAATTATCGGCCTGTGAGCCTTACATCAGTAGTGGGCAAAATGATGGAATCCATTATTAAGGATGTAATAGCGGAGCATATGACTAGCAGAGAAGGGATCAGACGGAGTCAACATGGATTTACAAAAGGTAAATCGTGCTTGACAAATCTATTGGAATTCTTTGAGATGGTGACAGGTAAAATAGATGGGGGAGAGCCAGTGGATGTGGTGTACCTGGACTTCCAAAAGGCCTTCGATAAGGCCTTGCATAAACGACTGACTTCCAAAATCAAGGCTCATGGGATTAGGGGAAAAGTATTGATGTGGATTGAGAACTGGCTGGTAGGTAGAAGACAGAGAGTTGGGATAAATGGCTCGTTTTCTGAGTGGCATGCGGTGACCAGTGGGGTACCACAGGGATCTGTACTCGGACCCCAGCTCCAGCTGTTCACAATTTACATTAATGACCTGGATGAGGGGATTGGATGTAATATCTCCAAATTTGCAGATGACACTAAGCTAGGAGGGGTTGTGTGCACGGAAGAGGGGGTCAGGAAGCTCCAGTGTGATTTGGATAAATTGAGGGACTGGGCAGATCCATGGCAAATGCACTACAATATGGATATTGTACAGGGCCTTGGAGAGACCCCACCTGGAGTATTGTGTGCAGTTTTGGTCATCTTATCTAAGAAAGGATATTCTTGCAATGGAGGGAGTGCATAGGCGATTCACCAGGCTGATACCTGGAATGGCAGGAATGACTTAGGAGGAAAGATTGCGCAAATTGGGATTGTACTCACTGGAGTTTAGAAGATTGAGAGGGGATCTCATAGAGTCATATAAAATTCTGGCAGGACTGGACAGAATGGATGAATGTGGGATGTTTCCAAGGATGGGAAAATCCAGAACCTGGGGCCATGGTTTGAGGATAATAGGCAAAACATTTAGGACCAAGGTGAGGAGGAATTTCTTTACCCAGAGGGTGGTGAATCTGTGGAATTCATTGCCACAGAGGGCAGTAGAGGCAGGTTCATTAAATCTATTTAAGAGGGAATTAGATCTATTTCTTCAGTATAAGGGTATTAAAGGTTACGGAGAGAAGGTGGGGACGGGGTACTGAACTTTCAGATCAGCCATGATCTCGTTGAATGGCGGAGCAGGCTCGAAGGGTCGAATGACCTACTCCTGCTCCTATCTTCTATGTTTCTATGTTTCTAAGACAATGGTTAATTAAACAAACATTGTTTTAAATTTCCTTTAAACATCATCGCAACATCACCCCCTATACTTTCCAAATGGTGGGAGGAAACCAGAGACCCGGGGGAAAACCACACTGACAGTGGGAGAACGTACAAATTCTATACAGAGAGCGCGTGATTCGAAACATGGACCCAGACTCTGGCGCTGTAAAAGAGATGTGCTAACCTCAACATATTCCCAAAGAATATCTGGCAAAGGATGGTTTCGATCCATCGACCTCTGGATTATGGGCCCAGCACGCTTCCGCTGCGCCACTCTGCTAAATTATACAAAGAATTATCAGTGGTGTAGATTGAATAAATGCAAGCAGGCCTTTTACCCATTGAGTATATTTGACACAAGGACCAGAGGGCATGCGTCAAGGGTGAAAGGTGAAATTTTGAAAGGGATCTTTCGGGGAACTTCACTCAGAGAGTGGTGGGAGTGTTGAATGATCTGCCAGCTGAAGTGCTGAATGCTGGCTTGAATTTAACACTTCATTAAAATTTGGACAGATACATGGATGAGATGGGGATGACGGGATATGGACTGGGTTCAAATGTAAAGGGGAGGCACGGTGAGACTAGCGAATAGTGCAACACTTAGAATTCAGGACCTTGGTTCGAATCACCGCTGTCATTAAGATGTTTCTACCTTCTCCCCGCGTCTGTATAGGCAGTTTCTATGTGCTACAGTTACCTCCCACCTTTCAAAACCTGCCAAGGGTGGAGGTTAATTGAATGTGTTATGAGCACAGAGGACCCCAAAATCCAGCAGGAATAGAAATTCACCAATACAATGGTTACTTGAACAAAAGTTGGTTTTAATTTCCTTTCAACATAATAACAATATACATCTAATACTCATTAGTTTTCACTTAACCTAAATGAACCCCCTTCTCGTTCTAAGTGTACGTGTATGTAAAGGGTACATGTTCAAGAAAGTTTTCCGGTTCACGTTTCCCTTCTCCAAGTTCACTGCTATTAGGCAATTCTCATACTGTACACAGAATTTAACCTTTAAAATTTCCACCAGAATCTGGTGGCTAAAGTTAAGTGGTTACCATTCAGGAAGGTTCTTGTTCGCTTCAGCGAGACATTTGTCGCTCATTGACCACACACAAACTGATTTCCTCCAATCAGCCACTTCAATGTCTTGCCGAAGAAACTTGCCCCATTTGGGATTTTCAAACAATAATCTCTTCTTCCAGGTTACCACAGAGTTCCTCTTGTTTCCCTTATTTCAGGACAAACATTGTTGCCAGCAATTTCGTCTTGTCAGGACTATAAAGTTTTTCAACAGGCTGAACTCAGAATCCACGACCCGTCTTCAAAATGGTGTTTTTTCCCAAGCTGCCAGCTTGTCATTTTGCAGCCTCAACAGATACTCTGCAACTGACTTCTCTCTCTCTCTCTTTCCTTCTCTATCATTCTCACTCTCCTTCTCACTCTTTCTCTCTCTTTCACTCTCTCTCCAAAAGAGAAATCAGCTGTCAGTTTTTTCCTCCCCGCTTGTAAAATCGAAGAGACCTCTTATAGGCGCCCAAACTCAATTTTCGAAAGATATTATCAATATCTGAGCCTGGCCATGATCAACATGATGTTCCATTTGCCCCTCCTGTTGAAGTCCACTCCAAGCAGTTCCATTTTCTCTACAATGTCACTGGTGACACAATATCTCACTTCAGCAAAGTTGATCCATTTTAAATGCGAGTCCTTTTGCGAAATGTTACACTGTTTGTGAAGAGTAACTTAAACCAAACCCCGACAATCAAATACTTTTGAAGACATATTTAATCCATATATATTCTAACATATCCTGTAACAGGTGTAATTGGGTGGCCCGGGCTTGTGCGTCACAAGGAGCTGTTACCACGCTGTATATCTAAATGTAAATAGTTAAATATAGAGTTTATATTGGAAACAACCTCTTTGGATCACCCTTTCAATCAGCCATTACCCTGCAGGGCTGGCAGAGACCAGTAGGGGGAGACAGCATCCACCAAAGGTTGACACTGCTGTGACCTTCCACCCACTGGGGAACCCCAACAGGTCGCACAGCTTCCATCGGAAGTAAAAGCCAGACAACGATTCAGGATGATAGATTTGTATATGTTAGAGCAGTAACAGGCCATCGGCCCATGAGTTCGTTCCACCCAATTTACACCCAATTAACCTACACCCCCACTACGTTTCAAATGATGGGAGGAAACCAGAGACCCTGGGGCAGACCACTTAGACACGGGGAGAACGTACAAACTCCTTATAGACAGCGTGTGATTTGAATCCCGGGCCTAGTATCTGGCACCGTAAAAGAGTTGTGCTAACCTCAACACCAACCATGGGTCCCAAAGAATAACAGGCAGAGGATGGTTTCAATCCATCGACGTCTGGGTTATGGGCCCAGCACGCTTCCGCTGCACCACTCTGCTTCATTGGACTCAGAATTATCAATGGTTTAGATTGAATAAAGGCAAGCAGGCTTTTAACCCACTGAGTATATTTGACACATCAACCAGAGGGCATGGGTCAAGGGTGAAAGGTGAAATTATAAATGGAAACTTTTGGGGAAATTCTTCGCACAGAGAGTGGTGGGAGAGTGGAATGAGCTGACAGCTGAAGTGGTGAATGCTGGCTTGATTATGGCATTTAAGTAAAATTTGGACAGGACCCTGGATGAGAGGGGAATGAAGGGATATGGATGGGTGAGCAGTTAGTGCAACACTCATATAGAGCCAGCGACCGGTACTGGGTTTGAATCAGCTCTGACTGTAAGGTATTTGTACATTCTCCCTGTGTCTATGTGGGTTTCCTCCCTCCCTTCAGAATATATTGGAGTTTGAAGGGTAATGGGGTGTAAATTGGGTAGGACGGACCCAACGGGTGTAATGTCTTCTTACCGTGCTGTATGTCTAAATTTTTTTAAATCGTGAAAGGTTATGGTGAGAAGGCAGGAGAGTGGGGCTGAGGGGGAAATGGATATGCTCATGATGGATGTCGGGATGGACTTGATGGGCCGAATGACCTACTTGTGCTGCTATATCTTATGGTCACCTGTTGGTCTGTGCTCCTCTCCTTGCCCCTTCTTCCCGCACCTGCCTTTTCATTCAGGCCCCTGCCTGCTTATTGCTCCCACCTTGACAAAGATTCCTGCACAAATCCATGGGAACATGACTATAAGTAGACAGTTATGTCTCACCGCCCCACCAAACTGTTTGTAGGAAGGGGCAGGGGGGGCCCAACTCGTCCCCACCAGGTAAAGTCATGGAAATGAAACAGCTCGAGCTCTGGCTGCCGAGCTGTGATAACCCCACAAAATCTTGACCTACGATCCGTCCCTTTGCTGTGAACATCTTCAGTGTCCTGTGTAATTACGATGAGTTAAAGGTCCAGGGTTGAATAAAGGGTTTGAGGAGGAAGGGAGATACAAAGTGCTTGAACTCTGCAGATACGGCATCAAATGGACAATGTGAATTGTGGTCAAGGCCGACCATGTGAACATTGACACGGATAAAGTTGGAAACTGAGTTCGAGGCTGGAAAATCACGAATAAAATAATCAGAAAAACCTCAACCAATAGGAGGGCAGGATATTCGCCGAAATTAACAAATCCACATCATGGGGTGGGGGGGAGATGATGTCACAGGGGGTATGATGTCACAGGGGGGATGAAATGATGTCACGGGGGGCAACTGGGGCTGTGCTTGAGGCAGTGTTGCAGGTGAGGATACTTAACGTGAGTGGACGTTGATCACAGAGCAAAGCAGCTGGTCAAAGGTGAACCTAACGTCACATTCATCTGCTCCTGGGATTATCGAGCACCAGAGCACATCTTTGGAACTACAGACTACACCTCAAGTATCGGTGAGTGATCTCCGGACACCTGAAAGGGAGCCCCGTCTCCAGAGTCAACAGGGCAGATCTGTCCAGCCCAGAGAGAGAGGGGGTTGTCCCATAGAAAAGAAGGTGTTGTCTCGGGCGTATGGGGAAGGGGATAGGGAGAGTGAGAGAGAAGGGGAGAGAGAGAGAGAGAGAGAGAGAGAGAGAAATAGAGAGAGAGAGGGAGGAGAGAGAGAGAGAGAGAGATAGAGAGAGGAGAGAGAAAGAGAGAGAGAGAGACTGAGAGAGAGTGAGAGAGAGAGAGTGAGAATTGTCCCACAAAGAATGAGATGGTGATGTCTGAGATAGGGAGAGAAATGGGCAGACAGAGAGTTGTCATGTAAAAGAGAGAAGGCTTAGTCCAAAGTGGGAAGAGATAGAATTATCTGAGGAAGAGATGATCCAGAGGGACAGGGATATGTGCCTGAAAGTGTGAGAGGGGAGGTGGCCCTGAGAGACATAGGGAGGTGTTCTATTGAGAGGGAGAGCCATAGACAAAGAAGTCAATGTACTGTTTTAGTTGATACTAGCCCAGAGGACCCCAAAACCCAGCAGCAATAGATATTCACCAAGACAAATGGTTACTTAAACAAAAGTTTCTTTTAATGATCTGGAAACATAAAAATAAATCAAACTTTAACTTATCTCTATTGAGTTAATTAACAAAAGAAAAGCTCCTTCTATTTCTAAATGCACGTAATGTGTGTGTAAGTTCAGAAAGGTTCTTTGGTTCACAGTCCAATCTCACTTCTCATTCCTCCAAGTTCACTGTGTGACAGAGTATTTAGAGGTGGTTTGGGAGGAATTGTTAAGAGCGCTTGCACACACATTTTAAAACACAGAATATTTGCAGGACTTTTGCAGAATGCTTTTTGAAGGAAGCAACAAAGTATCGAGAGCAGTTTGCCAGGGAGAGTATGTGATTTTTGCAGGCAGAGGTGAACAGTTTCGTCCTCAGAGTGGGAGGGTGTGAAACAGAGAGAGAGAGGAGACAGAAATCAGTTCCGGAAGGACAAAGCTGGCAAACGTTGAAAGGATACCACGTCAAAGGAGGTGATTGGTGGAATGAAAGGTGAACTGAAAGAAAGAGGATCATCTGGAGAACCCTGAAGGGGGCAAGTTTTGTCAGCAAGACTGATTGAGAAGGAATCAGTTGCGGATGTCCTGGAAAAGGAATCTCTCTCTGAAATCCAGCAAGAAACCTCCTGAGTGGTAACTCTCTGCCTTGTTAGGCACCAAAGACTGGTGAACTTTGTTAATGCTAACTTCTGTGGACTGTTTAAGAATTGCCTGCAATCAGGGATGTTGGAATGTGATCCAAAGAACTTTTCTAATCTTAAGTATACATTACACATACCTGCGCTTAGTATTAGAGGGAAGATTAAGTAGGTTAGGTAGGATAAGGAAGTTGGCTAAGGTATAAGTTAAGATTTCTTGTTCATTTGTAATTTAAAACTACTTTTGTTTAAGTGACCCTGTGTTGGTGCATATCTATTGCTGCTGGATTTTGGGTCCTCTGGACTCCGTAAAATTTTATGGGGGTTCGTCGTTTTGGATTTGAACATTGATTTATTAGTCGATCGGTTTTTTTCGCAAGCTATTGTGTCTGGAATTTTTGCTATTTTAGCAAGCGATCTTAGAGCTGGTGCCTGGAAAAACAGCACCAATGGAAGTTGATACATTCTTGTTACAACCATCACCTGAAGAGCAGGAGAAAAGAGGAACTGGTGGCTATTTCTGAGGCACTGAGAATTGCTGAAGTTAAATATTGGATGAGAAAAGTACAAATACAGAGGATTATAGTGAAATCTTATGTAGGTGAGGGTAAATTTGTTCAGAAAGACCGAAGATTTTCTAGAGGATAGAAGTTTTGAATTGGAATTGGAGAAATGGAGGGTGCAGGAAGAAAGAGGAAAAAGGATATATGTGGCAGAGGATACAGGAAAACAGAGGAAATGTGAGTTCGAGATAGCTGAAAGGGACAGAGAGTTTCAATTGGAAAAGTTAAGACTGGAGATAAAAGTAAGTATGAGAACTGAGGGTGTAACTCCTGGGGAGAGGTTTTTGGATAGGAGAGAGGTAAATTTATTGCCTGCTTTTCATGAAGGAGAACTACAGGTTCCATTTAATACTAGGGTTGCTCAGTCATTGTTGTTAGAAAGTGTTTTAACTGTGGATCAAAGGACTGACACAAGGGAGACAACTTTGATTAAAGGTGTTGGAGGTGAGGTAGAGTCAATATCGCTTCACAAGGTTGTGCTAAATTCAAAATTAGTCAAAGGTGTCTCATTTTTGTTGGTGAATGATTTGACAAAGGATAAAGTTGGGACAGTTTTAAGATTGACAAATCGGCATACTAAGGATGTGGTCAGAGAGGATGGTGAGATACATCTTGCATGTTCGGTAACTCGGTCTAAAGGAAACGATGACAGCTGAAGAAAATCCAGTTGATAGAGATTTGCCCAGTTCTTCTGAAAGGGCAGGGTCAATGTGAGAGGAAGGATTTCTCTTTGTCAAGGGAAGAGTGAATTCAACAACAGAAAATAGATGCAGATCTTGTTAGCTTCAGTGAGAAAGCAGTAACTGAACAGGAGATTAAAAAGTGGCTTGTGGATATGACTCGGAGGGTGAATTGTTAATGAAATTTTATTATGAGAATAAGGGTAGTGGAGAACAATCTGTAGTAGAGGTGTTGGCTGTTCAGAGAGTGGAGGAAGTGGTGGATCATGAGATTATGAAAACAGAATCTTGTGAGGGTAACCTTAAAGAAACCATGGTTCCTGTGTGCCTGTCTAACGCAACCATTTTGGAAAATTTGGATTAGGCCAGATTAGAACAGATGCATTTGAAAGAATTACTTTTGAAATACACAAATGTGTTACCTTTTGGCATGAAAAATGCCCCTGCAACATTCCAGAGGATGATTAATTCTGGAATCCAAGGGTTAACACATACAGATGTTTGTGTTGACGACTTGGTCACAAAAGGTGACCCATGGGAAGAACATCTAAGGCAATTGGACAAATTGTTTGCAAGATTATCCAAAGCAAACTTAACTGTTAATTTAGCAAGAGTCAATTTGCAAATGCCGCTGTGACATATTTGGGTTATGTCATTGGCCATGGCAAAGTTGCACCTATTCAAGCTAAGGTGAATGCAATTTCTGAGTTTCCTTTTCTCAATGGCAAGAAAGCAGTGAGAAAGTTTTTAGGAATGGCAGGAATTTACAGGAAATTTTGCATAAATTTTGCTCAGGTTGCTTTCCCTTTAACCAATCGTTTGAAGAAAGGGGAAACATTTGTGTGGACTTAATATTGTCAGGCAGCGTTATAAAATTTAAAGGAGACGCTATGCCATTGCCCTGTGTTAAAATCTCCTGATTTTGACAGACCATTTTCAGTAGCAGTGGATGCCAGTGAGGGAGCGGCAGGTGCAGTTTTATTGCAAAAACATAATGAAATTGACCATCCAGTTGCCTACTTTTCAAAAAAATTCAATGTTCATCAAAATAACTATTCCACTATTGAAAAAGAACTGTCAGCGATCATATTTGCTCTGCAGAATTTTGACGTATATCTTGGTACCTCTCATGAACAAATCGCTATATTCACTGAACACAATCCTCGAGTGATTTGAATAAAATGAAGAATAAAAGCAGAAGATTGTCAAACTGGAGTTTGATATTACAAGAATATGATCTGTAAATTAACCATATCAGAGGTGTAAATAATGTGATTGCCGATTGTCAAGGTGTTAAAATTAGTCATTTATAGAAATACTCTCGAAATTGAATTACATGTTACATGTTATGAAAACATGTTATATATTGTGTCTTGTTATCTTTTTAGTGATTTAAAGACTGTTTAGTTCTAACTAAATTTAACTCGTGTTAAAATTCCCATTAAAGGAGTAAGGTCTGACAGGGTATTTAGAGGTGGTTTGGGAAGAATTGTTAGAGCAGTTTGCACACACACATTTTAAAACACAGAATATTTGCAGGACATTTGCAGAATGTTTTTGCAAGAGGCAACAAAGAATCGAGAGCAGCTTGACTGGGAGAGCATATGATCTTTGTAGGCAGAGGAGAAGAGTTTTGCTCTCAGAGAGGGAGGGTGTGTAAGGGATAATGGAATGTGGGGAGTCAAGCAAGTGCTAATTAAGAATGAATTATGATGGGTTCAATAAGGGTGAAGTAAGAATGGAATATGAGGAAGGGTTGAGCAAGTATAATACAATAGGGGTCTTCAAAAACAGGATAGCAAGTAGATCGATTTAGCAAAGTCCAGGGGGTTGATTAATTAGTAAGAACAAAGACATGACACTTCCTGGGAAACAAGTTTGCAGAAAGGCACAGAAACTGATAAGAAGTTAGAATACACCTAGGCAGAATTACCGAATGCTAAACCAATCCAGGAGGCAGAAGAATGTTAAGGGGGAAGGTTCCTCTGTACTGAAATGGAATGTAGAAAAAGTTGGGTAATCCCCAGTATCTGTGTGTATTCCCAGGGTAAGGGGAAGCACCTAACTTTGCATTGTTGTAAAATAAATGTTCTCTTTTCTCAATTTTTGTCTCGAGTGAAATCTGTGAAGGCACCTCTGCTTCTCACAGGTGTGAAACAGAGAGAGAGAGACAGAAATCAATGCCAGAAGGACAAGCTGACAGACTTTGAAAGGCTGTCTGGTCAAAGTAGAAGACTGGCGGCTGAAAGGTGACCTGAAAGAAAGACCTGAAGAGGGCAAGTTTCGTCAGCAAGACAGATTGAGAAGGAATCAGTTGGGATGTCCTGAAAAAGGAATCTCCCTCTGAAAAACAGCAAAAACCCTCCATAGTGGTAACCATTTGCCTGTTAAACACCAAAGCCAAGTGAACTTTGTTGATGTTAAGTTCTACAAGAATTGCCTGCAACCCGTGAGATTGGATTGTGATCCAAAGAACTTTTCTAATCTTAAATATACATTAGACACACCTGCGCTTAGTACTAGAGGGGGGATTAAGTAGGTTAGGTAGGTTAAGGAAGATGGATAAGTTATAAGTTAAAGTTTAATTCTGTTTTCTTATTCAATTGTAATTAAAAACTACCTTTGTTTAAGTGACCCTGTGTTGGTGCATATCTATTGCTTCTGGTTATTGGGGTCTTCTGGACCCCATAACAACAGGTTGAAGGTCATTCTTATACTGTGCACAGAATGTAACATTTAGAAAGTTCACCAGACTTTGACACTTGAAAGGTAAATGGTTACCACTCAGGAAGGTTCTTGTTGGTTTTCAGAGAGAGATTTGTTGTTCCTTTTTAATCATCCACTTCAGTATCTTGCTGACAAAACTTGCCCCTTCAGTGTTCTCCAGATGATAACATCTTTCTTTCAGGTCAACACAAGAGTTCCTTTTTGTTTCCCTTATTCCAAGTGAAACATTAGACAGCCAGTCCTCTCCTCTTGCAAGAACCACAAGGGGTTTGACTAGGTCATCTTACAACTGGGCTTTCCATAAGCTAGCCAGCTTGTCCTGTTCGAGTCCCAGCTGCTGTCTGCTGGCTGAAAGACTGCACAAGTGATCTCTGTGCATCACTCTCTCTCTCTCTGAGAGAAATCTTGTTTGACTCTCTCTGCATGCAAAATCACATGACCGTCTCAGAATAGAAAGTTCTCTTCCAGAAAACAGTGGCTCCAATGTGCTCTATCACCTATTGCCTTTTGTAAACAACAATCCATTAGTGAAGTCTTTTGGGTACTCTTCAAAAGCTCTGGAGCCGATATGTCTACCATGGGCCAGAGCAGCAATATTTTTAATAAGATCTGTTTATTCTGTGAAGAAGAATAGGGTGAAGGGTCCTGCAGCGTATTCTATATTTAGGCAGTCCTTGTGCCTTGTACAAGGTACAAGATAAAAGAATAAACCCAAGAGTAATTACATAGGAAATAGTTTGTGCTACTGTGGGTAGGGCTCCTTCCTATAAAAGCACAGTTTGAGTTTGAGGCTCACTCTGAGGCTAAGATTGTATCGACTGTTAGTCTTGAGGTGGCTAAAATAAATGGTAGGCCTAAATTGAGGTTTTGCATTGCATATGATCTGGGGAAAGGAATTCATATTTGGAGGGCTAGTGTTAGTGCTATGGTTGGAGCTCGAAAGAAGTGCTTGTGGTGAAAATGATGGTCGGATTGGTTCTTTTGTAAATAGTTTTAGGCCATCAGCAATGGGTTGTCGAAGTCTATCGACGGCCAAAAGAAATATGGTCTCTCATGCTCCAAAGTGTATTGAAGGGAAAAGCACAAATTGCATCCTCTAGCTTGACTACAGAGCAAGTGGCAAATTATGATCCTGTTAAACAAGCAGTATTGAAAGCTTATGAGTTGTTTCTAGAAGCATATAGACAAAAATGTAGGAGTTTTATGGAATCATGGCATCAATCTTGTATGGATTTCACTCTGAAAATATCTGTCTGTTTTGACCATTGGTGCGACTCAAAAGGAATAAATAATGATTTTGTCAGATTGAGAGAATTGATGTTCATTGAGGAAATTAAAAGGTGTGTTCCAAATGGGATTAAATTATACCTGGATGAGAGAGACATGGGGACGTGGTGGCAAATGGCTAAATTAGCAGACAAATTTGCCCGACTTCACCAAGGTGCATTTCAGAATACTCGGAATTTTCAGAAAGTTAATGTGTAAAAGATGAATAAGCCTGTTCATCGGGTTAGTGTGGAGCAGACGAGTAAACTTGAAATTAAGTCTGGAGAGAATATTAAGAGAAAAGATGAAGGTAAGGTGGGAAAGGACAGAACTTCTGGATTTGTATGTCATTTTTGTAAGGAACCTGGACCTGTTATTGTGAATTGTCTAGTATTGAAAAGAGACAAGAAAAGGAGGTTTTACCAGAAACATGTATTCAAAGAGTGGAATTTAAGGAGAGCAGATGTTCCAAACCTGTAAAGGGTGTCATGGATGTTTTCAAACCTTTTGTGTCAGAGGGCTTGGTTTCAGTCAAAGTGGGAGAATCACAGGTTCCAGTTAAAATTCTTAGAGACACTGGGGCTGCTCAGTCATTGTTCTTGGAAAGTATTTTAAGTCTGGATCAAAGGACTGACACTTTGATTAAAGGGGTTGGAGGTGTGGTAGAGTCAATATTTCTTCACAATACTATGGTCAATTCAGAATTATTTAAAGGACCTGTTGTAGTAGGAGTAATTTCAAAGTTATCTGTGCAGGGGGTGTCATTTTTATTAGGGAATGATTTGGCAGAGGATAAAGATCAGCCTGGTAAGGATGAGGTTGAAAAGGATTGTGAGATATATCCTGTATGTGCTGTAACAAGTTCTGTGACTAAGAAAGTGATGAGAGCTGAGGAAAATCCAGTTGATAGAGACTTGCCCAGGGCTTCTGAAATAGTTTTGAAAGAGCAGGGTAATTTTGAGAGTAAATATTTTTCTTTGTCAGTGAAAACGTTAATTCAGCAACAGAAAAAAGAAATAAATCTTGTTGTCTTACGGAATAGAGCATAAGTGAACAGGAGAATAAAGAAATGGTTTAGGGATATTACTTAAAAAGGTGAATTGTTGATGAGAAAATGGAGACGTCTTGATATTCCAGCTAATGAAGAGTTGGGGGGGGGGTGGGGATGATGTAATTCATCAGGTGGTTCTTCCTTGAAATAACCAGAATGAAATATTGAATCTAGCCCACAGTACACCTTTGGGTGGTCATCTTGGTGTAAGGAAAACCATGAATAAGATTTTGAGACCATTTTTCTGGCATGGTTTGAGGAAGGATGTTGTAAATTGGTGCCAGACATGTCATTTTTCTCATGTTGTGGGGAAACCAAAGCAGGGTTCTCCAGTGGATCCATTGTAACCTATTCCTGTTGTTGAGGAACCTTTCACAAGGGTTATTGTGGATGGTGTAGGTCCCCTGCCTAAAACTATGTCTGGGAATCAGTACTTATTATGTGTACAGCATCAAGATTTCCAGAGGCTAGACCATTACGGAATATTAAAGCCACAATTGTGGTAAAGATTCTGGAAAGATTTTTCACCTTTTTTGGATTACCGAGAGTATTCAGAGTCGTCAAAGATATAACTTTATGTCTGGGTTGTTTCAGCAGATAATTTATGAGTTGGAAATAAAACAGATCACTTTATCTTCGTACCATTCTGAAACTGAGGGAACTTTGGAAAGGTTTCATTCCACTCTTCAAAATATGATGAGGATTTATTGTCTGGAGAATGGAAGGGATTGGGATGAAGGTTTTCCTTTCTTGTTATTTACAGCAAGGGAGGTTGTGCAGGATTCATTAGGTTTCAGCCCTTTTGAAATTGTGTTTGGACATCAGGTTAGAGGCCCTTTAATGTTGATAAAAGAACAATGGGTTCATGAGGATGTGCAGTTGGTCTTGCTGGATTATGTTTCTAAATTTAACGATAGGTGACAAAAAGTGTGGACTTTGGCTCAAGAGAATTTAGAAATGGCTCAGGGTAAAAGGAAGCGTTTATTTGACAGGAAAGGTCAAGTGAGGAATTTTAGGACAGGAAGTAAAGTTTTGATTTTGTTTCCACACATGACAATCCTTTGAGAGCAGGATTAGTTATATCGAAACTGAATGATGTTAACTATGGTATTAACACTCCAGATCGAAGGAATAAAACTCAGGTTTGTCACATAAATATGGTGAAACCTTATGATGAGGGTAAAGGTAGTGGAGAATAATCTGTATCAGAGCTGTAAGTTGTTGAAGGGTTGAGGAAGTCATGGACCATAGGATTATGGAAACAGAATCTTGTGAGGGTAACCTTAAAGAAACCATGGTTCCTGTGTGCCTGTCTAACTCAACAATTTTGGAAAATTTGGAGGAAATGTTAGGTCATCTTAAGTCAGAACAGATGCAGTTGAAAGAATTAATTTTGAAATACACAAATTTATTACCTCGGGTTCCAAAAAGGACGTCAGTGATTTATCACGATGTGGATGTGGGAGAAGCAAATCCAATAAAACAACACCCATACAGAATAAACATTTAGTAGAGTAAAATCATGGATCAGGAGGTAAAACATATGTTGAGAAATGATAATATTAGACCTTTGAACTCAGATTGGAGTTCTTGTATTCTGGTGGTGAAACCAGATGGAACTGTAATGTTCTGTGCAGATTACAGGAAGGTTAATGAAATAACTAAAACAGAAGCTTATCCTATTGTGAGAATAGATGACTGTATTGATAAAATTGGGAAAGCTAAATTTCTTACGAAGTTGGATATGTTGAGGGGAAACTGGTGTGTGCCTTTAACTGAGAGTGGAAGGAATATTTCAGCTTTGGTTACTCATTCCGGTTTATACGAGTATAATATGTTACCTTTGGGCAAGAAAAATGCCCCTGCAACGTTCCAGAGGATGATTAATTTGGTTATCCAAGGGTTAACTCATACAGATGGTTATATTGACGACTTGGTCACAAAAAGTGACACATGGGAAGAACATGTAAGGGAATTGAACAAAATGTTTGCAAGATTACCCAAAGCAAACATCATTATTAATTTAGCAGGTGTCAATTTATAAATGCCACTGTAACGTACTTGGGTCATGGAGTTGGTCATGGCAACGTTGCACCTATTCAAGCTCAGGTGAATGCAATTTCTGAGTTGCTTATTCCCAATTGCAAGAAGGCAGTGCAAAGGTTTTCAGGAATGTCGGGATATTATAGGAAATTTTGCTGAGGTTGCTCTTCCTTTAACCAATCCTTTGAAGGAAGGTGAGAAATTTGTGTGAACTAAAGTTTGTCAGACAGCTTTAGAAAATTTAAAGGAGATGCTATATCATTGCCCTGTGTTAAAATCTCCTTAAGCAGTGGATGCTTGTGAGGGAACAGCAGGTGCAGTTTTATTGCAAAAACATAATGAAATTGACCATCCAGCTGCCGACTTTTCAAAAAATTCAATGTTCATCAAAGGAACTTTTCATTTTTGAAAAAGAACTGTTGTCTCTCATATTTGCTCTGCAGAATTTTGCTGTACATCTCGGCATCTCTCATGGGCCAATTGTGATATTTACTGACACAATCGTCTGGTGTTTTTAAATAAAATGAAGAATAAAAACAGATTGTTAAACTGGAATTTAATATTACAAGTATATAATCTGCAAATTAATTATATCAGTTACAAATAATGTGATTACAGATTGTTTGTCAATATTTTAAAATTCATCATGTGTAAAAATACTTGCAGCTTTTTTACTTCATTATAACGTTATATATTGTTATCTCTTTAGTCATCTTAAGGGCAGTTTGGTTATAACTGAATTTAAAGTCAAAAGTTAAAATTACTTTTAAAGGGGAAGGTGTGACAGAGTATATGGAAAAGTTTTTGGGAGATAAATTGGGAAAGGTTTATGAGCGTAGGTCACATGCAAACACTTTAAAACAGATGTGTTTTGTAGTACTTGAGCTCTGCTTATGCTAGACATAGTGGCTTCTTTCAGTTCTTTGCAAGAGCTTTGAAGGATGCTCAAGGGACTTCACTCATGGATTGCTGTTTACCAAAGTAACAGGTGAAAGGGATGGTTGGAGCCGCATATTGTCTGCAGGAGAGTTTGCTGTTGTAGTTGCATCATGTGGTTTTGCAAGCAGAGAGAGTCAAAGAGGTTTTCTCTCAGTGTGTGTGTGAGTGAGAGAGAGAGAGACAGAGAGAGAGAGAGAGAGAGAGAGAGAGAGAGAGAGAGGGAGAGACACAAACACACACACACACACACACACACACACACACACACACACACACACACACACACACACACACACACACACACACACACACACACACACACACACACACACACACACACAGATATCTTGAAAGTGTTTCAGCCAGCAAGAGCAGCTGGGAACTTGAACTGGACAAACTGGCAAGAAGTCTCAGTGTGGAAGAGAAACAGAAAGAAACTCTGTGGTGACCTGAAAGAAAGAGGTTATCATCTGGAGAACCCTGAGGGGGCAAGTTTCTTCAGCAAGACACTGATCTATCTGATTCTGGTAAACATACAATGATGTCATCTGCGAATAGGCTGATTTTGTATTCTTTCTCTTATATTTTTATTCCTTTTTTTCATAGTTTCCTTCCTTACCAGCTCCACCAGTGGTTCTATAGTTAAGGTGAACAGTGAGGGGGACAATGGGCATCCCTGTCTAGATGACCTGTACAATTTGAAGTGATCTGACATATATCCATTTACTACTACCTTTGCTGGATGGAGAGCAACGTGATTCCCCTGTAGTTTGAGCAGTCTGATTTCTCGCCTTTGTTTTTGTACAGGGTGATGATGGTGGCATCACGAAGATCCTGAGGCAGTTTACCTTGGTCCCAACAAAGCTTGTAAAACTCATGCAGTTTGGCATGCAGAGTTTTGCCGCCAGCCTTCCAGACTTCTGGGGGGATTCCATCCATACGTGCTGCTTTGCCACTTTTCAGTTGTTCGATTGCCTTATATGTCTCATCCAGGGTGGGAACCTCATCCAGCTCTAGCCTTAGGGGCTGTTGAGGGAGCTGGAGCAGGGCGGAATCTTGGACTGAGCGGTTGGTACTGAAAAGAGATTGGAAGTGTTCTGACCATCGGTTGAGGATGGAGATCTTGTCGCTGAGGAGGACTTTGCCGTCTGAGCTGCGCAGCGGGCTTTGGACTTGGGGTGAGGGGCCGTACACAGCCTTTAGAGCCTCGTAGAAACCCCTGAAGTCGCCAATGTCCGCGCTGAGCTGTGTTCGTTTGGCGAGGCTAGTCCACCACTCATTTTGGATCTCCCGGAGTTTGCGCTGAAGATGGCTGCATGCGCGACGGAAGGCTTGTTTCTTCTCTGGACAGGACGGCTTTGTAAGGTGAGCCTGGTGGGCAGCTCGCTTCTTTGCCAGCAGCTCCTGGATTTCCTGGCTGTTTTCGTCAAACCAGTCCTTGTTTTTCCTGGAGGAGAAGCCCAGTACCTCTTCAGTGGATTGCAGTATGGTAGCCTTCAACTGATCCCAGAGGGTTTCAGGGGACGGGTCCGTGAGGCGGGTTGCAACGTCGAGCTTTGCTTTGAGGTTTGTCTACTAAATAGAATAATACCTAGTGTCGCTGAGAATATTCTCCCAGAATCACAGTGCGGCTTTCGCGCAAACAGAGGAACCACTGACATGGTCTTTGCCCTCAGACAGCTCCAAGAAAAGTGCAGAGAACAAAACAAAGGACTCTACATCACCTTTGTTGACCTCACCAAAGCCTTCGACACCGTGAGCAGGAAAGGGCTTTGGCAAATACTAGAGCGCATCGGATGTCCCCCAAAGTTCCTCAACATGATTATCCAACTGCACGAAAACCAACAAGGCCGGGTCAGATACAGCAATGAGCTCTCTGAACCCTTCTCCATTAACAATGGCGTGAAGCAAGGCTGTGTTCTCGCACCAACCCTCTTTTCAATCTTCTTCAGCATGATGCTGAACCAAGCCATGAAAGACCCCAACAATGAAGACGCTGTTTACATCCGGTACCGCACGGATGGCAGTCTCTTCAATCTGAGGCGCCTGCAAGCTCACACCAAGACACAAGAGAAACTTGTCCGTGAACTACTCTTTGCAGACGATGCCGCTTTAGTTGCCCATTCAGAGCCAGCTCTTCAGCGCTTGACGTCCTGCTTTGCGGAAACTGCCAAAGTGTTTGGCCTGGAAGTCAGCCTGAAGAAAACTGAGGTCCTCCATCAACCAGCTCCCCACCATGACTACCAGCCCCCCCACATCTCCATCGGGCACACAAAACTCAAAACGGTCAACCAGTTTACCTATCTCGGCTGCACCATTTCATCAGATGCAAGGATCGACAATGAGATAGACAACAGACTCGCCAAGGCAAATAGCGCCTTTGGAAGACTACACAAAAGAGTCTGGAAAAACAACCAACTGAAAAACCTCACAAAGATAAGCGTATACAGAGCCGTTGTCATACCCACACTCCTGTTCGGCTCCGAATCATGGGTCCTCTACCGGCACCACCTACGGCTCCTAGAACGCTTCCACCAGCGTTGTCTCCGCTCCATCCTCAACATCCATTGGAGCGCTCACACCCCTAACGTCGAGGTACTCGAGATGGCAGAGGTCGACAGCATCGAGTCCACGCTGCTGAAGATCCAGCTGCGCTGGATGGGTCACGTCTCCAGAATGGAGGACCATCGCCTTCCCAAGATCGTATTATATGGCGAGCTCTCCACTGGCCACCGTGACAGAGGTGCACCAAAGAAAAGGTACAAGGACTGCCTAAAGAAATCTCTTGGTGCCTGCCACATTGACCACCGCCAGTGGGCTGATAACGCCTCAAACCGTGCATCTTGGCGCCTCACAGTTTGGCGGGCAGCAGCCTCCTTTGAAGAAGACCGCAGAGCCCACCTCACTGACAAAAGGCAAAGGAGGAAAAACCCAACACCCAACCCCAACCAACCAATTTTCCCTTGCAACCGCTGCAATCGTGTCTGCCTGTCCCGCATCGGACTGGTCAGCCACAAACGAGCCTGCAGCTGACGTGGACTTTTTTACCCCCTCCATAAATCTTCGTCCGCAAAGCCAAGCCAAAGAAGACTACCTTTGCTAATGGTCCATTATATAGTGCTCTAATCCAATTAATAATTTTTTACAACAGTTTAAATTTCTGTAGCACTTTAAACAAATCATTCCATTCTACCCTGTCAAAGGCTTTCACAAACAGGGTGGACTTGGGAGAGCCTGTGGATGTGGTGTATTTGGACTTCCAGAAGGCCTTTGATAAGGTACCGCACGGGAGACTAGTGCGCAACATCAGGGAGCATGGTATTGGAGGTAAGGTGCTGACATGGATAGGAAATTGGTTAAGAAATAGGAAACAAAGGGTGGGGGTAAGCGGGTCTTTTTCAGGATGGCAGGATGTGACGAGTGGAGTGCCGCAGAGATTGGTATTGGGTCCTCAGTTGTTTGTAATTTATGTAAATGATTTGGATGAGGGGATTATTAATAATTTGAGCAAATTTGCAGATGACACGAAACTGGGTGGCGGTGTGGGGTGTGAGGAGGATGTCAGGAAAATGCAGAGGGACTTGGACAAGTTGGGGAAGTGGGCTGCTGAATGGAAGATGACGTTCAATGTAAGCAAATGTGAGGTTATCCATTTTGAGTGCAAATATAGGAAAGCTGAGTATTATTTAAATGTAGACAAGCTAGGGAGTGGGGAGGAGCAAATGGATCTGGGAGTACTTGTTCACCGGTCACTGAAGACTAGCATGCAGGTTCAGAAAGCTGTGAAGAAGGCTAATAGCATGTTGGCTTTCATAAAGAGGGGATTGGAGTATAAGAACAGAGACGCCCTTCTGCAGTAGTACAGGGCCCTGGTGAGACCCCACCTGAAGTATTGTGTCCAGTTCTGGTCTCCAATTTTGAGGAAGTACATACAAGCTACAGAGGGTGCTCAGCGCAGATTTACAAGGTTAGTTCCAGGGATGGCGGGGTTGACATATGCTGAAAGGCTAGAAAAACTGGACTTGTATCCGATGGAGTTTAGAAGGATGAGGGGGGACATGATTGAGGTATACAAAATCATCAGGGGGATAGACAAGGTGAAGTCTGATTACTTGTTCCCAATGATGGGGGAGACGAGGACTAGAGGGCATAGTTTAAGAATACAGGGTAGGCCCTTTAAGACGGAGATGAGAAAACACTTTTTTACCCAGAGAACTGTGAATCTGTGGAATGCTCTGCCACGGAGGGTGGTAGAGGCGGATTCGCTGATTATGTTCAAAAGAGAGTTAGATAAGACTCTAGTGGGCAAAGGTTATGGAGATAAGGCTGGAAAGGGGTACTGATATGATGGTAGTGATCAGCCATGATCTGTAAAATGGCGGTGCTGGCTCGACGGGCCGAAGGGCCTACTCCAGCTCGTATTGTCTATTGTCTATTGTCATTGGCATTTTATTCATTTGTGTGGCATGGTTTAAATTAATAAGTTAACAAAGATTATCTGCTGCTCATCTTCTTTGAACAAATCCAGTTTGATCCTCCTATATCAATATCGATGCACAGTCAGTCAGTCTGCTTGCTTATAGTATGGCTATTAAATTGTAATCTGCATTTAATATGGATAATGGTCTGTGTGATGCAGCCGAAAGCAAGACATTTCGCATTTTTGGAATTACTGTAATTATTGATGTTTTGCATGATCGGGTAAGATTTGGGTCTCTTCCACCTGCTTCATTACTTCTGGGAGGGGAGGGATTAGTAGGTGCTTAAAGACTTTACTGAACTCTGTAGGATATCCATCCTCACCTGGTGTTTTAGTGTTTTGTAGTTTCATTAATATATCCTCTACTTCTTCATTCTTAAAGGGTTTTGTCAGTTTGTTTTGTTCTTCTACTTGTAGTTGTGGCAGTTCGATATTAGATAAAAACTCGTCAATTTTATCATTCTTTCCTGTATTTTTGCTTTGATACCATTACTTACAGAATTTTAAAACAAATCCTTTAATCTCTGATGGGAAATGTTTATCATCTTTTCTTCTCACCAGTAATGTTCTTTTCCTTGCTCTGTTTTAAGTTGCAAGCCAATATTTTGTGGGTTTCTCTCCCAATTTATCATATCTTTGCTTTATTTTCATTATGTATTTCTCCATTTTATATGTTTGTAGTGTTTCGTATTTTAGTTTTTTTTCTCTGCCAATTCTCCCTTTTTGTCTATGTTGTCACTTTTCAATAATTCCTTTTCTATAATTTCAATGTCTTTTTCCAACTGTTCTACTTCCCGTTTATATTCTTTTTGTGTCTAATAATTGTGTCCCATAGTATGAACTTTTCTTTTACTGATTCTATTTATCATGAAATATATTTTAGTTTGGTATTCAATATATTCCCTGAAATCTTGCCTTTTTAACAGTATAAGGTTTAGCCTCCATCTATATGTTTTTGGTGGGACATCCACTAATTCAATTGTTATTAACAAGGGTGAGTGATTGGATAATAGTCTTGCTTTTGAACTCTCCCTTGGATCTGCGGCGACATCAAAAACATATCTATCCTTGAATAGGTCTTATGTCTATTCGAGTGATATGAGTATTCTCTTTCTTTTGGATGTTGCCTCCTCCATATATCAATTAATTTCATATCCCGCATTGATTTTAGCATAAATTTGGTTACTTTATTCTTTTTGTTAATTGTCTTCCCAGTTTTATGTATCATTGGGTCCAGGTTGAAGTTGAACTCCTCCCCCCCATGCCAGAAGATATGTCCCTGTGTATCCACTATCTTTAGGAAGATATCCTGCATGAATTCCTGATCTTCTTCATTAGGTGCATGAATATTGAGCAAATTCCAAAATTCGGAGTAAATCTGGCACTTCCTCATCACATACCTGCCCGCTGGATCTGTTATTCCATCCTTTATATTAATTGGAAAATTCCTGTTAACTAGTACAGCTCTTCCCCTGGCTTTTGGATTGTATGATGATGCCACTACATGACCTACCCAGACTTTCCTAAATTTACTATGTTCTATCTCGGTTAATTGTGTTTCTTGCACAAATGCTGTCTATTCTCTCCTTTTGAGTTATGTCAGGAATCTTTACCTTTCAATATGGTTGTGTATTCCATTAACATTTAAGGTCATATAATCCAATGTACCCATCTTATCGCTCCATTTTCAATTCTCTCTTGCCTCTTTGGCCTCTCCATCTCCTTTTTTCCAGTATTGCTCTTTGAATTATCCTTGCCCGTCTCAGTGCACAACAACACGACTAAAAAACAAAATACCCCAGAATCCCCAATGAAAACTAACACAAAATATACTCCTTGCCAAAGTAACATTAACCCCTCCCCCTCCCCTGTATTGGGTTGTATTTGACTCCTTGCCAGTCAACAACAGCTCCCTTTTCCACCTGGGTTGCGATAATAACCGCAAGCATCTACAGATTTTGCAGTGCAATCCTTCCCCCTTCCCCAGCCCTCCCCAGAGAAAAACTTAACATTTTTCGATAAATATAACAAAGCTCCTTCTTTTTTCTTTTTCCCCTTATCTTTTTCAACCTCTGTATTCACATTATCATCTTTACAACTTATCTCTATACATTGTCCGGGCAGTCTTTCTTAATACTCCTCGTCTCATCTCGTTGACTGTATGACAATCGTCCTGCAAAGCTTTAGCCTTCTTTCGGATCTGAGATTAGTCTGTTCTGCTCCCCAGGGATGAATACTTTTAGTACTGCTGGATGTCGGAGCACGAAATTATAGCTTTATTTCCACAATACTGCTTTTGCCAAGTTGAACTCCACAGCTGCCTCTCTTTCTTCCACTTCATCTACAATAGACAGTTCCATCCTCTGCATTCTGTTGTCTGCCTTTCCCTTTTTTTAAACTGTATTAAATTCTCTCATTGAAATGTCTTTTAGTGTCTTCATTTATTCATTATAATAATCCTTACCTATCAGCTGCTTCTCTTTTTTACCTTCTGCTTTCCTGTGCGGGTCTTTGTCTTTGTCTTTTTCTTCCTTCTCTGGCTCCTTCTCTTGTCCTCTTAGTGCCTCCTCTTCCCTCGATGTCACCTTCCTGGCTCCCTCAGCTGTTTCGGTCATGTCCCACTGCTGGGCCTCTCTCCCGTCAGTGTTTTCTCTGTAACATGTGCACTCCGCGTGCGTGACTCATCGCGAATGCTCAGCTGCCATTCTTTTTCTGGCTCTGAGGACTATTTTTGCAGTCCACTCCAGGAGAGGTTGCCACCCTGCTGAATGCTTACCGGCTTCAGGGGCTGGGCGATATGCTTGATGGGAGCTCCCTTCCTCTTTACTTTCTGGCATTTTTCTTTCTTTTTCTTTTTCTTTCGCTCTCATCTTCTCCTTCTTTGGAGCCATCTTCTGGGTCTTCTTGCTTACTTTTTCTTGCAGCTTCTCTCTGTTTCCTTTATTCAGCTTCATTTTTTTTTCTTTCCTCTGTGGAGGGCTGGTTTTCGCCGAACAGACGCGACTCTGTCATGTGACTACCCCACCCCCCTTGTTTTAGTAACATTGAGAGAAGGCTGTTGTTACACATTCAACTGGCTCATCCATGTCCCTCCTGTACGCTTCCTGGTTACCATTTCTGATTCTCCCAACAATTGTGGAGATGTCAGCAAACATGAAGATAACAATGGAATTGTGCCTCACAGCACAGTCTTGGGTATATAATGAGTAGAGCAGTGGGCTAAACACATCCTTGGAGTGTGTCTGAGTTGAGAATCAGTGGGGAGGAGACTTTATTTCCAATTTATACTGCTGTGGTCTTCCAATAAGAAAGTCAAGGATCCAGTTGCTGAGTGGGTTACAGAGGGCGAGAGTTTGTAGCTCCTTGACCAGCACTGAGGGAATAATGGTATTGAAGGACAAGCTACAGTTGATGAAGAGAAGCTTTAGTTTCAGGGTCAATCTGATACCTCATCCATAATTGCCATTTTTGGATCAACAGAGACAACCAATTTGAATTTAACTATGTCTCAATGCTACGTGGTCTCTTTTGCCTCCCTTGTTGCGAGACGTTCAATGTTGATGAGATGGAAAGGTGCTGTTCCTCCTTCAAATACTCAATGTCTATCCGATATGTTGGCGTACCTAACTTTGTATTATAAAATTAGGTGTTGCTCACCTGTATCGCATTTAAACTTTCTATGTTTATGAGGCCTTTTATTCATTATTTTGATCACTTATAAGATCACTTGGAACTTGTTTTGTGAGTTTGTGTTTTCCTTTAATGCTAGTGCAGTTATATGTACTAACAGGAGAACCTCAGAAGGGAAGGAGAAGGACGTTGGACGATAGTATAATGTTTACTTTTTAAAATCTTTCTCCATTAGCCTAATGTTCTAATTGTTTAAGCGTTTCCCATCTTTATTTCTCTTTGAATGTTATGATACTATAGATATATGTAATAGATTGATTTTTATTATACAACTGATTTTTATCTGCATATTCCTTTTTATATATTGCCATTGATTAAAGGTGTCTATTTGTTTCCTGTTTACATAAAGGACAAAGAAAATATTGAAAAAGAATCAAAAGAAGAATGATCCTCCTGCCGGATGTGCAATAGTCCTCCTACCAGATGAGCAAAGGGCCTCCTGCTGTACTCGCTTCTTTGTTACATATGTTTTGGTCTCTTTCCACTTTTTGTGCAGATATCTTTCCTATGTTTTCAGATTCAGAATCAACATATTGTCCAGAACAAGTCATGAAATTCTATGATTTGGGGCAGCATCACAGTGGAAACATTCACGTTATAACCATCGACAACATTACTCTAAAAAGTCAAAAGAATAATGCAGAAAAAAGCAGGGCATAGGCTTTGACTCATTGAATATTGAAGGATCTGATGGAATCGGGGAAGAAGCTGTCCTTGGGGCATTGACTGCTCGTCCTTGGGCTCCAGTACCTTTTCCCCAATGGTAGCAGAGTGAAGAGGTTATGGTCTGGGTGGTGGGGCTTTTGGATGATAGAGAATTCTTTTCTAAGATAACCCCTCATGTTTATGTTTTTGATGGAGGGAATTCTGTTGCCTGTGGTATCGCAGGTTGAATTAACCACCCACTTGATTTATCCTTTTCCTGAGAGTTGTCGGTTGAATTTCCAGGAAGTATGCAAACAGCCAGAATGCTCTCCACAGTGCACCTGTGGAGGGTAACGAGTGTCTTCGATGACATTCCAAATTTAGTCAGACTCCTCAAACATTGTAGACACTAATGGTAGTGAATATATCAACATGGAGGCTCCAGGACAGATCTTAGAAGATGTTAACACTCGGGAATTTGAGGTTCATGAAGACCTGCACTCCTGAGCCCTCCATGAAAACTGGGTCATGTTCCGCTGACTTTTACCAGAAGTCTGAAATCGTCTCCTTTGTTTTGGTGACATGCAACGAAAGGTTGTTGATGTTTGCATTCAACCAGTTGATCCATGTCCCTCTTGTTCGCTTCCTCATTACCATTTGTGATTCTCCCAACAATTGCAGAGTTATCGGCAAGGAATTTGGAGTTTAGTAGAATGTCTACTTTTTAAAATGTTTGCAATTAACCCTATGTTATAAATTTTAACAATTTCCCACCTTTATTTCTTTTTGCATGTTCTGATATTGTGGTTATATATAATAGATTGATTTTTATTATACAACTGTGTTTTTTTAACTGCATATTCCTTGTTAGATATTACCATTGATTTTATTTGTTTCCTGTTTCTGTAAAGGCCGATGAAAATATTTCAAAAGAAACATAAAACGAATGAGCCTCCTGCCGGATGTGAAATGGGCCTGCTAACGAAAAAGGTACTTTGTTAAATATGCTTTTGTCTCATTCTTCTCTCTCCATTTTTGTCAAGATATCTCTCATATGTTATCAGATTCAGAATCAGAATTTATTGTCAAGGACACATCATGAAATTCTGTGATTTGGGGCAAACATTCATGTTATTTCCATCCTACAACATTACTATAAAAAGTAAGTGCACATAAAAGCAAGGTCGTGTCTTTGGCTCATTGATTATTGAAGGATCTGATGGAGATTATTGAAGAATATGATGGAATTGGAGAAGAAGCTGTCCTTGTGGCATTGACTGCTCGTCCGTGGCTCTACTGGCTTTTCCCTAATGGTAGCAGAGTGAAGAGGTTATGATCTGGGTATTGGAGATTCTTGATGATAGAGGCTTCTTTTTTGAAGGCAACACCCCATGTTGACATTCACAATGGAGCGAATTTTGTTGCTTGTGGCGTCGCAGGCTGAGTTAACCACCAATGAGAGTTTACCCTTATCCTGAGATCTGGTGCCTACAAACCAGACAGTGATGTAACCACCCAGTATGCTCTCCATAGTACACCTCTGGAGGTTAACGAGCAACTTCGATGAGATACTGAATATCCTAACCCACCTCACAAAGTATTGCCACTGGAGAACTTTTTGAATGCATCAACATGGAGGTTCCCGGACAGACCTTCAGAGATGTTAACACCGAAGAATTTGAAGTTCTTAATAATCCCCACTCCTGAGCCCTCCATGAGGACCGAGTTGTGTTCTGCTGACCTCACCCTGAAGTCCGTAATCATGTCCTTTGTTTTGGTGATATTGATTGAAAAGTTGTTGTTGTTTCTCAATAATCAAGCCGATCTATGTCCCTCCTGTAGACTTCATCATTTCATTTGTTACTTTTCCGATAATTATGGTGTCATCGGCAAACATGTAGATAGCAATGGAATTGTGCATCGCCACACGGTCAGGGGTTTATAATGGGTAGAGCAGTGGGCTAAGCGCACGTACTTAGAGTGCACCTGTGTTGATAATCAGTGGGGAGGAGACTTGGTTCCCAATTCATACTGACTGTGGTCTTCCGAAGAGAATGTCATGGATCAGATTGCAGAGTGGAGTAGAGATGGCTAGAGTTTTTGCATTTGACCAGCACTAAAGGAATAATGGTATTTTAGGACAAGATACAGTGGATACCTAATCCTATAGTTGCCATTTTTGGATCAACAGAGACATCCTATTTGAATTTATCTATGTCTCAAACCCATGAGGTCTTTTTTGCCACCTTGTTGCTAGACTTTCAATGTTTATGAGATGGAAAGATGCTGTCCCTCCTTCCAATTCTTCTTCTCTTCTTCTTTGGCTTGGCTTCGCGGACGAAGATTTATGGAGGGGGTAAAAAGTCCACGTCAGCTGCAGGCTCGTTTGTGGCTGACCAGTCCAATGCGGGACAGGCAGACACGATTGCAGCGGTTGCAAGGGAAAATTGGTTGGTTGGGGTTGGGTGTTGGGTTTTTCCTCCTTTGCCTTTTGTCAGTGAGGTGGGCTCTGCGGTCTTCTTCAAAGGAGGCTGCTGCCCGCCAAACTGTGAGGCGCCAAGATGCACGGTTTGAGGCGTTATCAGCCCACTGGCGGTGGTCAATGTGGCAGGCACCAAGAGATTTCTTTAGGCAGTCCTTGTACCTTTTCTTTGGTGCACCTCTGTCACGGTGGCCAGTGGAGAGCTCGCCATATAATACGATCTTGGGAAGGCGATGGTCCTCCATTCTGGAGACGTGACCCATCCAGCGCAGCTGGATCTTCAGCAGCGTGGACTCGATGCTGTCGACCTCTGCCATCTCGAGTACCTCGACGTTAGGGGTGTGAGCGCTCCAATGGATGTTGAGGATGGAGCGGAGACAACGCTGGTGGAAGCGTTCTAGGAGCCGTAGGTGGTGCCGGTAGAGGACCCATGATTCGGAGCCGAACAGGAGTGTGGGTATGACAACGGCTCTGTATACGCTTATCTTTGTGAGGTTTTTCAGTTGGTTGTTTTTCCAGACTCTTTTGTGTAGTCTTCCAAAGACTCAATGGCTATCTGATATGGTGGATCGTGTCATGCCTAACTTTATACAAAATCAGATGTTCTTCCACTGAATCGCATTTAAACTTTCTATATTTATGGGCTGCTTTTATTCATTATTTTCATAACTTATAAGATCATTTGGCACCTTGCTTGCTGAGTTTAGGTTCTCATTTAACGCTAATGAATTTATGTGGACATTCCAGAGAACTTCAGAAGGGAAGGGAATAGAATTTGGAGTATAGTATAATATTTACTTTTTGAAATAGTTTTTAATTCACCATATGTTATTGTTTAAGCGTTTCCCACCTATATTTCAGTTAGCTTGTTATGCCATTGTAGTTATTCACAATAGATTTAATTTTTTTGTACAACTCTTTTTATCTGCATTTTCCTTTCCATATATTTCCATAGATTAATGTCTTCTATTTGTTTCCAGTTTCTGTAAAGGCCAATGAAAATATTGAAAAAGAAACATGAAAAAATGGGCCTCCTGCCAAATGCAAGACTTGGAATAGTCCTCCTGCCGGATGTGCAATGGGCCTCCTTCTAGATGTGGAATGGACCTCCTTCTGGATGTGGAATGGGCTTCCTGCCAGAAGTGGTATTAACTTCCTACTGGAAGTGGAATGGAACTCCTGCCAGATGTGGAACGGACCTGCTGCCAGATGTGGTATGGACCTCCTGCTGGATGTGTAATGGACATCCTGCCAGATATGGAATGGACCTCGTGCTGGATGAGGAATCGACCAACTGCTGGATGTGGAATGGACCACATTCTGGATGAGGAATGGGCTTTCTGCTGGATATGGATTGGGCCTCATGCTGGATGTGGATTGGTCCTCTAGCTGGATTTGTAATGGGCCTCTAGCCAGATGTGGAATTGACCTCCTGCTGGATGATATTGCAGGTTGAATTAACCTCCCTTTAGAGTTTATCCTTTTTCTGAGAGGTGGTGCTTCCCTACCAGACCATGATGCAACAACCAGAATGAGTTTCTTCAATGACATACTGAATCTCCACAGACACTTCAAACAGTGTTTTCACTGGCGAGCCGTCTTTGGGAATGCATCAACATGGAGACTACAGAACAGATGTTTTGAGCTGTTAACATTCAGGAATTTGAAAATCTGTGCTCCTGAGACCTTTGTGAGGAATGGGTCATTTTCTGCTGACTTCCCCTTGAGGTCCACAATCTTCTCTTTATTTTTGTTGTCAACGAGGGGAAGGTTGTTGTTGTTACACATACAACATCTATGTCCCACCTGTACACTTTCTCATTAGCATTTGTGATTCTGCAACAATTATGGAGTTGTCGGCAAATGTGTAGATCGCAATGGAATTGGGCCTCACGACACAGTCATGTGTTCATAATGAGTAGAGCAGTGAGTTAAGCACTCATCCTTGGAATGTACCTGTGTGGTTAATCAGTGTGGTGGAAACATTGTTTCCAATTTGTACTGACTGGTCTTCCGATGAGGATGTCAAAGATCCAATGGCAGAGGGAGGTACAGAGGGCTAGAGATAGTAGCTTCTAGACTAGCACCGAGGGAATAATGGTACTGAAGGATGAGGTACAGGTGATGAAGAGAAACCTTGTGTTCTCAGATCTATATCATACATTATCCATTTGTTGGACTTTTTTGCATTAACTGAGAAAACCTATTTGAATTTAACTGTGTCTCAATCCCATTGTGAGAACTTTAGAAGGGAAATGGAAGGTATTTGGAGTATTGTATAATATTTACTTTTTTAATCTATTTACAATTAAGCTTATGTTATCATTGTTTATTTCTGATTGACTGTTATGGTATTATGGTTATACAGAATATATTTTATTTTATGACATAACTGTTTTTACCTGCATATTCCTTTTTACATGTTACCATTGATTAATGGCTTCTATTTGTTTCCTGCTTCTTGTAAAGCCCTTTGAAAATATTGAAAAAGAATCATAAAAAGAATGATCCTCCTGCTGGATGTGGAATGGTCCTCCTGCCGGATGTGGTATGGACCTCCTGCCGGATGTGGTATGGACCTCCTGCCGGATGTGGTATGGACCTCCTGCCGGATGTTTTACTGTCCTCCTGCCGGATGTGGTATGGACCTCCTGCCGGATGTGGTACGGACCTCCTGCCGGATGTGGTACGGACCTCCTGCTGGATGTGGTACGGACCTCCTGCCGGATGTGGTATGGACCTCCTGCCGGATGTGGTATGGACCTCCTGCCGGATGTGGTATGGTCCTCCTGCCGGGTGTGGTATGAACCACCTTCTGGATGTGGTACGGACCTCCTGCCGGACGTGGTATGGACCTCCTGCCGGATGTGGTATGGACCTCCTGCCGGATGTGGTATGGACCTCCTGCCAGATGTGGTACGGGCCTCCTGCCGGATGTGGCATGGACCTCCTGCCGGATGTGGTATGGACCTCCTGCCGGATGTGGTATGGATATCTTCCCGGACGTGGTATGGACCACCTGCGGATGTGGTATGGTCCTCCTGCCGGATGTGGTATGGACCTCCTGCCGGATGTGGTATGGACCTCCTGCCGGACGTGGTATGGACCTCCTGCCGGATGTGGTATGGACCTCCTGCCAGATGTGGTACGGGCCTCCTGCTGGATGTGGAATGGTGCTCGGACTTTATCTACAGAAGAGGTGGAGCAAGGAGAGATCGTTCAGCTTCATTGGTCAAAGGCAAATAAAAAGAGGGTGAGTACATGGGAGCGGCCAGCGATGAGGGGCCCAGTGAGTGAGTGGCACCGAGAAGGAGTGGGGCTTCGAGGCTTTTGCTCATGAGGCTTCGGAGTTAAGAGGCTGAGGACGAGCAAATCAGGGCTAAGGTAAGACGATGATATTTAATTTAATAGATCTTTTTATTTTTCTCTTGTAAGGTGAGAAAAGAAAGAGGCGGGATGAGTGTAAAGGCAGTTTGCTGCTCACAGTGTCAGATGTGGGAAGTCATGGAGTCTTCTAGTCTCCCGGACATCCACGTCTGCACTAAATCAAGAGGTCTCCATTTCCTCATTGCCAAATCACCTTTTAAAAATAAAAACTAGACATTTCTCTAATCTCCTGTTCAGTAACTGCTTTGTCTTCTAAGTCAACATGACATGTATCTGCTCTCTGCTGCCAAATTAACTCTTTCCTTGACAAAGAGAAATCCTTACTCTCACAATTACCTTTCTCTTTCAAAACCATTTCAGAAGCACCTGGCAAATCTCTGTCAACTGGATCTTCTTCATCTCTCAATCATTTCTTAGACATGGACCTTGTTACTGCACACGCCAGATATATCTCAGAATTCTCTTCCACCTGTTCTTTCCTAGGCCTGCTTGTTAATCTTAAAACTGACCCAACTCTATCTTCTATTAGCCTAATCATGCCCTAATAATATTGAGACTCCCTGCATGGGGAACTTTGGGATTACTCCTACAACAACAGGTCCTTTAACTAACTCTGAATTTAGCACTATTTTGTGGAGAGATACTGACTCCACCTCACCTCCAACACCTTTAATCGCTCCCCTGTGTCAGTTCTTTGATCAAGAGATAAAATCCCTTGTTCTAATAATGATTGTGTTCAACCAGTATTCCTAAGAATTTTACCTTGTACCTGTGATTCTCCCTCCTTTACTGAAACAAAGCCGTATGAAACAAAAAGTTTTAAAACATCCATGACACCCTTATCAGATTTAGAATCTTTGCTCTCTCTAAATTCAACTGTTTGAATAGATTCTTCCGGTAAAACTTTATTTTCTCTTTTGCTTTTCAATGGCAGACAATTTGCAATAACATGACCAGGATTTTAACACAAATGACGTCCAACTCCAGAAGTTCTGTCCTTTCCAACCTTCTCTCCAGACTTAATTTCAGGCTTACTCTCCTGCTCCATATTAATCCTCTGAACAGGCTTGTCACTCTGCTCCACATTAATTTTCTGAAAATGCCCACCATGTTGACATGTACTTTTATGAATTAATGCAAATTGGTCAGCCATTCGAGCTGCATGTTGCCACGTAGCCACGTCACTCTCATCCAGGTATCATTTCAACTCCCATGGCCACACCTTTTAATTTCCTCAATAACATCAATTCTATTAATTCGTCAAAATCATTATTCCTCTTGAGGTACAATCCATATAAGATTGATTCCATGTTTTTCTCAAACTCCTACATTTTTCTCTATCCGCTTCTGAATACATCTTTCTGAACAATATCATAATTTGCCACTTGTTGTACAGTCAAGCGAGAGGATGCAATTTGTGCTTCTCCCTTCAATACACGTTGGAGCATTAATGTCCACTTCTTTTTAGGTCATTTTGAACGATCAGCGACCTTTTCAAAAACTGAAAATAGGTATCTATCTCTCCCTCATCAAAAGGAGGCACTAGATTTACCTCTCTACTTGGCAAAAACCTCTCCGCAGGAATTACAGCTTCAGCTCTCTTACTTTGCTCCCTATCAATTTTCATCCTCTCAAATTTAATCTGTCTTTCAGCGAACTCGAACTCATATCTCCTCTGTTTTTCAGCTTCCTCTTTTTGATTTTTAGCCTCTTTTCTTCCTTTTAGACTCTTCTATCCTCAATTCCTCCAATTCCAATTGCAAATCACCAGATCTATCCTCTGGAAAAGCTTCTAAGTCTTTCTGAACAAATTTATCCTCACTTATACATTATTTCACTATAATCTCTGAATTTGTACTTTCCTCATCCAATGTTTCAATTCAGTCTGTTTTAATGCCTTAGAAATAACCATCAGTCACTCTTTTCCTTTGCTCCTCAGCTCCGCAAATAACGGTTCTGACAAAATCTTATCAACATCCATTGATGCTGTTTCTCACAATTAACTAATAATCCATAAAACTCGTGTTCAATGGACTGGACGAGCTCAGATATAATGTTACGAGCCCAAAGGACCCCAAAACCCAGCAGCTATAGACAAGTAGTTACTTAAACAAAAGTTGTTTTTAATTATCTTTAAAAATGAAAACAGAATCAAACTTAAACTTATCTCTATTAACTTAACTAAACCAACTTAACCCCCTTCTAATTCTAAGCACACATGTATGTCATGTGTGTGTAAACTCATGTAAAGTTCTTTTTTCCACAGTTCAATCTCATTTCTCATTCTTCTAAGTACACTGGTTGCAGGCAAATCTTATACTGTGCAGAGACTTTAACAGATAGAAAGTTCACCAGTCTTCAGTGCATGAAAGGTAAGTGTTTACCACTCTAGAAGATTCTCATCAGGTTTGCAGAGAGAGATGTGATGTTCCAGGAGTTCCACAACTGAGGTTCCACCATTAGCTGATGAAACTTGCCCCATCTGGATTATCCAGATGCTAACGTCTTTCTTTTAGGCTCCTACAGAATTCCTTTCTGTTTCAATTATTCCAAGAGAAACATCGGAAAAACAGCACCCAGCCATCTGCCACTCTGGAGTTTCTGTTCCAGTTCCATCCAGCTTCTCCTACTTGTTTCAGATATGACTGTTCACTCTCTCTCTCTCTCTCTCTCTCTCTCTCTCTCTCTCTCTCCCTCTCACTCTCTCTCTCCCTCTCACTCTTTCACTCTCACTCTCACTTGAAAGGACCCCTCCTCTTGCAAATAATAGGAGTTAGTCTTCTGCTAATGCGGCTGGGGTGAGCATGGAATTGGAACACTGTTGTTTTTAGGTAAACAAGATCCCCGGAGTGAGCACTTTGCAGAAAGGTCAGAAGTCTTGTAAAAATATTCAACACTGATGATCGGTCTCCAGTCCATTCATTTCATAACATAACATATAACATAACAATTACAGCACGGAAACAGGCCATTAGGCCCTTCTAGTCCGCACCGAACCAAACACCCCTTTCTAATCCCACCTCCCTGCACAATGCCCATAACCCTCCATCTTCCTCTCATCCATATACCTGTCCAACCTTTTCTTAAATAATACAATTGACTCCGCCGCCACTATTTCTCCCGGAAGATCATTCCACACAGCTACCACTCTCTGAGTAAAGAAGTTCCCCCTCATGTTACCTCTAAACCTCTGCCCCTTAATTCTTAACTCATGTCCTCTTGTTTTAATCTTTCCTCCTCTTAACGGAAATAGTCTATCCACATCCACTCTGTCTATCCCTTTCATAATCTTAAATACTTCTATCAAATCCCCTCTCAACCTTCTATGCTCCAAAGAATAAAGACCCAATCTGTCCAATCTCTCCCCATACTCCAGATGCTTAAACCCAGGCAACATTCTGGTAAACCTTCTCTGCACTCTCTCCACTCTGTTTATATCCTTCCTATAATTAGGCGACCAGAACTGCACACAGAACTCCAAATTAGGCCGCACCAACGTCTTATACAATCTCAACATCACCTCCCAACTCCTATATTCCATGCAATGATTGATAAAGGCCAGCATACTAAAAGCCTTCTTCACCACCCTATTCACGTGAGTTTCTACCTTCAGGGAACGATGTACCGTCACTCCTAAATCTTTCTGCTCTTCTGTATTCCTCAATGCTCTCCCATTTACCACATATGTCCTATTCTGATTCTTCTTACCAAAATGAAGCACCTCACACTTATCAGCATTAAATTCCATCTGCCATTTTTCAGCCCACTTTTCTAAGCAGCCCAAATCCCTCTGCAATCCTAGAAAACCTTCTTCATTATCCACTATTCCACCTATCTTAGTATCGTCTGCATATTTACTAATCCAATTCACCACCCCATCATCTAGATCATTAATGTATATAACGAACAACAATGGGCCCAATACAGATCCTTGAGGCACACCACTGGTCACCGGCCTCCAACCTGACAGACAATTATCCACTACCACTCTCTGGCCTCTCCCTTTCAGCCAATGTTCAATCCATTTGACTATCTCAAAATTTATACCTAAAGACTGCACCTTCCTAACTAACCTTCCATGTGGTACCTTATCGAAGGCCTTACTGAAGTCCATATAGACAACATCCACTGCGCTACCCTCATCCACATTCCTAGTCACCTCTTCAAAAAATTCAATCAGATTGGTCAAACATGACCTTCCTCCCACAAATCCATGTTGAGTGCTCCTGATCAGACCCTGTCTATCCAGATGTTTATAAGTACTATCTCTAAGAATTTTCTCCATTAATTTACCTACCACAGACGTCAAACTTACAGGCCGATAGTTGCCAGGCTTCCTCCTTGAACCCTTTTTAAATAACGGAACCACATGCGCAATGCACCAATCCTCCGGCACTATCCCCATATCTAATGACATTTCATGACATTATTTCAATTAGCACGTACTTGTGAAATGTGCAAAGGATTCTCCATATTTTCAGTAAAGTCACTGAATATGAATTCTTCTGTATTACAAATGCAATCTGTTTTAAAATGTGTGTGTGTATATATGTTACCTTCTCTAATTTTACCAATTTATCTCCTAACTATATCTACAAATATTACATTACAGTATCCTCCTGTTTCAAACAACCATCAATTGTACCAGCCTGGAACACGTGGACTCCAAAGGTGCAGAGAGTTTGCGGAGGATAGGAATTATACCAGAAACCCTAGCAAATTTCTGCGGATGCCATCTTCTCGAGGCAATTGACTGACTAGGAGGGTGAGAGAGGTGAGTGAGATTGGCTTGTTGGGTGCCAATGTGTCTTTAAATGTTTTAAAGTGCCTTTAAAATGAACTCAGGGTTGAACAGTAGGGGTTTACAAATTGGATGGTAACAGGAGTTTAACCTGCCAATTTGGCATGTTTTCTACCTGTGTACAAGCCAATTGGTGAGTAGAATAAAAAAAATGCTGCACAGGTTTTCAAATCACATTGGAGGTGGATTATCGCCCCATGTACACGTACTGTGTAGCTGCTTCTGGACAATTTGTAAGCGATCATGGATGCCCAGTTAGAAAATTACTTCAATGCTTGCATGGTTACACTTAAACCTTCACGCCATGAGAACGCCAGAACAGTACCAACAGCATGGTGGATTATGGGTAAGAAGTCGGCCATTGCACCTGCTTCAACGCCATTCCCCACCGGACCACTATAGGCTCCTCTGACTACCCACTCCACTCTCCACCAGTCCAACAGTGTTTCTCTGCTGGCCCGATAGCAGTCCCACTCCCCCAACCCAGACACCATTCCTACGCAAGGCCCTGACAGCGTTCTGCCCCAGCATCGACAGCTTTGCCACTTGCGCCTGATTCTGTGTTCATCCTCCAGCCCTAACAGCATTCCAACTCCATGCTCACTCCAGCCCCAACAGCATCCTGCACCCACCCTGGCAACTTATTGTTTTGGAGGCCAACACGAGGAACGGGATTCCCAGCGGGGCCTCTGGCGACGCGGTGAATGTGTGACACCTCTCTTACGGCGTTTTTGAAGGGGCAATTTAGGACCGCACCCCCCTCTTCGAAGGCGTGGTGTGAGATGTGCCATGCATTCACCGCGTCACTGGGCCCATGCAGGGAATTCCCTTTTCCCTGTGTTGGCCTCCAAGCGGCAAGTGGCCGGGGTGTGGGTGTATCGGGGTGGATGGGGGAGGTGTAGGGCTGGGATGATCATGGAGCGGGAGCACTGTTGGGCCGGAAGGCTAACGCGGTCAGGCCAGTGGGAAGTGGAGGGGACTGTTGGGATGGAGTGGGCCGGAGGGGAACGGAGTTGAGACAGGAGAAATGACCGTCCTTACCCATAATCCCCCATGTGGCTGGAACTGCTCTGGCATTCCAGCAGCATGCATGTTTATGGGTAAGGAAGACGGCCATTGCACACAAGTGTTGACGTCATAACCTACCTGGACCCCCACGATCGTTACATGTTGACAAGCAGCAGCTACATGGTGCGTATACACAGGTCGACAATCCACCTCCGAGGTGGTGTTCCAACCTCTGCAGTTTGTTTCTAAAAGTGTACCTAAATGGCCTTTACACGGGTAGAAAACCCGCAAATTGGCAGGTTAAACTCGTGCTACAATACCATTTGTTAACCCCTCGAGGCTGAGGAAGAGTTTGCTCCTGGAGAGGTGAGCTTCTTTAAGAAATTTAATGGACTTTGGAGTCGGTAATTGAGGCAGTGATTAGGGCCATCCAGTGTTCCGGTTGTCGGATGTGGGAAGTCAGGGACAGCACGTCTGTTCCTGATAACGACACGTGCAAAAGGTACATCAGGCTCCAGTTCCTGACAAACTGAGTTAGGGACCTGGAGCTGGAGTAGAATTTTAAGGGAGACAGAGGTTGTGATAGGAGCTTCAGGGAGGCAGTTACACGTAAAAGTCAGGAGGCAGGGAAACAGTGTAGGCAGGGTTTAGTACTTTTTTCGGTAGGAATATATAGGTGAGCGCAACATTTTTGGCCGAAAGGCCTGCACTGTATTGTTCTGTGATGTGTGGTGGAAAGTGTGCTGAACGGCTGCATCACGGTCTGGTACTGGGACACCGACACGTCTGATTGTAAAGTCCTGCCGAAGGTAGTGGACACAGCCCAGGACATCACAAGTGAAACCCTCCCCAAACTGAAAACTTCTTCGAGGAACACTGCCGTCGGAGAGCAGCAGCGTTCGTCAAGGATTCACAACACTCTGCATCTCTCTGTTCTCATTGCTACCATCAGTAAAGAGCTAGAGTTGCCACGAGACTCGCACCAGCAGGTTCAGGAACAGCTGCTACTCCTCCACCATCCAACAACAAACCCAATCGGGACTCATTAAACGGCTCGAATGTTTGGACTTGATTGAATTTTTTCCAGTTTGTTTCCAGTTCTTGATTTGTTTGCACATTTATGTTCTGTTCAGTTCTTTTGCACCACAAACAAGTGATAATTGTGTCTGGCTCCGAGGAAAAAATGATTCTCAGGATTTTATGTGATGCCATGTGTGCACTTGACAATAAATTGGAATCTGTATTGCATCATTTGTTTCCAATTGTTCTTTATTTGTTTCCGTGCGTACACTGGGTTGGTTCGTTTCAGCATGACCAAGACATGGTGACTCTGTCTCGCCCACAGGAAAAAGAATCACAGGGTTGTATGTGACTTCCTGCACGTAACTCTGACCATAAATCTGAAGTTGGACCAAAGGGCCTGTTTCCACGGTGGGAAACTTTCTGATCTGAGTGGCAGCACATCATTTTTTAAGGGAATTCCACAGTAACGTCTGGAAATTAAAACTGGATTTAATTGCAATGATTCTGCAAAAATGCGACAATAGATATGATCAGTTGTTGGGAGGGAATAGGGAAGCAGGGCTCAAGCCCCCTCCTTTCCTGTCGGAAGTAAGCACAAGACCATGAGAGAATGTATCACGTACATTGAGCCATGTACATCGTGCCCAACCCTTGTTGGGAAGAGGGGGCCTCAGTGAAGCCCACATCTTTCCCCATCTGTATCACCATCCAGACTGCCACTGTTGGAATCCTCCTTATGAGCCCAACAGTATTGAACAGGGCACAGACCGGTCCTAGAGCCACGATGTTGTTTTGACCGATGTCAACCTACTCCATAACAATCTAACCCCTCCCCACTTCACACCCATAACCCTCTATTATCCTTACATCTGCCTGTCAAAGAGTCTTAAATGTCCCTGTTGTACCAGCCTCTATCACCACCCTCGGCAATGCATTCCAGGCACCACCACTCTCTGTGTATATAAAACAGAGGGTCAGATATCTCTCTTACATTTCCAAGAGTTAAGATTCAATTTATTGTCATGTCATGAAGTCAGTGCAATATTACTCAAATTTGCTTTTCGTCTGCTGTAGGGCAGACAGATTGGCCATCGACAGAAATTGTCTGAAGCGCCTCTTCCAGTCAGAGAAAGAGAAGTAAATGAGAGTTCGATGAGCGTCACTGAGTGTCCTTCAATTCACCTCCAACCCTCCCACTAGCTCCTGTAGCCAGACAGAGTCCAGTCCAAACCATCAGCCGCTTGAGGTCCCGATCCGATTCCCCACCACGATTAGAAGCCCTTCAGTGACCTCGGCACCCTCGCACATCCTGGTTCAGGTACCTTCGGTCAGTCTCGAGCCAGACTCCTGCAGTCCGCGGCCCGGTGTGAATCCCTTGACCGGAATCGCCCGCAGCCAGAGTAGGTTACTTGCCCCGAATCATCCGCGGCCTGTGTGTTCAACCACAGGATCCCTCTCTGGTCTGCCGCTGTGGTCACCGTCCCATGAGTCAGCTCCTCTGCATCTCCTTCTTAAACCAGGGGGTGAGCTCCCCATTTTCTGGTGCCCTGTGCCAGTCCTCTGCTTCCCCAGAGTTGGTAGCCTCTCCTGGCTGCTGCCGCTCATCGGCCCTGCGATCCTGGAGGCCGTCCCTGTGGCTGCAGTATTTTTATATAAAACCACCGCCAGGTCAATTAACGGTCCTTTTAAAGTCTGTACGGATCCAACCGCATTTGGACCGGATGGTAGAAGCCCATGTCAGAGCGCTGTGTTTCCACTCTCCGTGGGTCTTTGACAGCACTGTCCTTACAGAAGGACTGGCAGTGCTGCCATGTTTTCCCATTCCCAGCTCTCTGAACAGACAGGGTACCAAGGGTGAGTGGAGAAGCAGTTTAGTGGGGATGTGGGAGAATGGTTCAGCTCATGATGGAATGGTGGAGCAGACTCGACAGGCTGAATGACCTACCTCTGCTCCTTTATCTCATTGTCTCAATTTGTGATTCACAGTTTTGGGTATTTACATGAAAACTGCATACATTACTGTAGAAAAAAGTGGTGGTTTGTATAAAAAACACCACAAATTTTGACAAATACAACCTTTTCTCTTTTATAAAAACACTGTACTTTCCTTCAAAACACATCCCCTGGTTTTTTATAGGAGCCTCCACTTCTCAAAAAACAATAATTAGACACAAAACATTTATATTTAGACATCAGATATTCCACAAAACAATAGAACATTTACAGCACAGAAACAAGCCACTCGTCCCCTCTATTCTGTGCTACACCACTTTTTCATATCAAGTCCCACTGACCCATGACTGCCTCCAGCTCCAACAGTGTCATCAGGTTTGCAAATGACATCTCAGTAGTTGTCCTAGTCAGCAATAACGACGGATCGTACAACAGAGAAGGGGTGGAAAATCTCATGAACTGAGGTAAGTGTAACATACTGGGTCTCAATGTGGACACAATTGCCGACTTCATGAGGACGAGGACTGACCACCGTCCACTACACATCAACAACTCTGTAGTGGAGAGAGTGGAAGACACCAAATTCCTTGGAGTTCACTGAACAAGAGACCGATCCTGGACACACAACATCTCCTCACTTGTCAGGAAGGTACAACCGAAACTTCAGTTCCTTATAGACTGAAGTAGGGAAGGTGACCGGCCAGCATCAGGTCAACTTTCTACAGCAGTTTTATCGAGAGTGTCCTGACCAGGGTTCGAATCACGACCGTCTGAAAAGAGTTTCCACGTTCCACCTGTGACTGCATAAGTTTTGTCCGGGTTCTCCGTTTTCCTCACATAATTCAAAATGAACCGGGTTAGTTGGTTAATTGGGTGTAATTGGGTGGCACAGGCTCAAAGGCTGAAGGGCCTGTTACCGCACTGTATGTCTAAATTTAAATATTTATAACGTTTAACATGGAAACAACCAATTTGGTTCAACTTTTCAATCTGCCATGGCCATGTAGTACTGCGAGAGTCCAGTAGGGGGAGGCAGCACACCACAAAAGGTTTACAATACAGTGCCGCACCCCACACTGGGGAAACCCAGCAGATCCGGCAGCCTCCATCAGAAGTGAAGGGCAGTCGACGAGCCAGGCTGATAGATTTAGATGTACAGGCCATTTCGGCCCATGAGTCTGTGCCACCCAATTTACACCCAATTAGCCTACACCCCCAGTACGTATTAAACTGAGTCGCTGGGTAAAACCCACTTAGACACGGGGAGAACGTACAAACTCCTTACAGACAGTGTTGATTCGAGCCCCTGGCCCAGTCTCTGGTGCTGTAACATTGTTGTGCTAACCTCGACACCAACCATGGCTCCCAAGAATATCTAGCAGAGGATGGTTTTAATTCATTAACCTCTGTGTTATGGGCCCAGCACGCTTTCTCTGCGCCTCTCTGCTTTCATGGAAACAGGATTATGAGCAGTACAAATGTAAGCAGGTTTAGGTGACACAAGAACCAGAGGGCATGGGTCAAGGGTGAAAAGTGAATTGTTGAAAGGAAACATTTGGGGGAACTTTTTCCTGCAGAGAGTGGTGGGAGTGTGGAACGAGCTGCCACCTGACGTGGTGAAAACTGGCTTGATTATGACATTTAAGTAAATTTTTGACCGGTCCTTGGATGAGAGGGGAATGAGGGGAAATGGATTAGGTTCATATGGACAGGTGTGGCACGGTTACTTTAGCTGTTAGTGCAGCACTCTTTGAGGGTCAGCGACTGTGACTGGGGTTCAAATCGGCGCTGCCTGTAAGGTGTTTGTACACTCTCCTCATGACTGTGTAAGGATCATCCGGGAGCTCCAGTTTCCTCCCACAGTTCAAAGCGTCCAGAGGGTGGAGGTTAATTGGATGTGTTATGAGCCCAGAGGTCCCCAAAACCCAGCAGGAATAGAAATTCACCAAGAAAGGTCAGACTCAGACTCAGGGTCAGAGGAGACAGTGAGTCAGGGCCTGGTGTCGGGTGAGAGGACGAGGAGCCAAGAGACAGCATCAGAGGGTGAGTAGAATAAATAGCTGGACTTACTAATTTGGCTGGTCCAATCTAAATGTAAATTCGAGCTGGGAGTCGACGGAGGAGAAGCTCGGAGAGAGTGACGTGGAGGTAAGCAGTTAAATACAAGGGTTTACTGGGGCTTGGGCCTACTCAAATCGGGCTGGGAGTCTGAGGAGGCAACAGCTGGAGTTTGAGCTGTGAGTCAGAGGAGCAGGAGCTTGGAGAGAGTGACTGGGTTAATTGGTCAAGCGGCCAGTAAAAGGAGTAAAAGGGGAGGGGGCGGCCAGCGAGGAGCGGCGCTCTGAGTGAGTGGGGCACTGAAAGAGTGGGGCTTCCAGCCTTTGGCTCAACAGGCTTAGGCAAAAGCAGGCGTGGAGAAAGGTATTTTAGCTCAGTCATGCCTATGAGGTTAGTGCTTTGTACTGGATGTCAGATGTGGGAACCATGGGTGAGTCCCACCCTCCCAAATAGCCACATCTGCGTCAGGTGCACCGAGATGCAGTTCCTTAAGGACGGAGTTGGGGAACAGGAGCTGCAACTTGAGGACCTACGGCTGGTAAGGGAGAGTGAGGAGTTGATAGACTCAACTTTCAGGGACATAGTTACCCTAAGACCAGATGTGTCTGGTAAGTGGGGAACTGTCAGGGGAGGGAAGAAAAATACCAGGAAAATAGAGAGCACACCTGTGAACATCCCTCTCAGCAACAGGTAAATTGTGTTGGATGCTGTTGAGGAAGATGACCTGACAGAAGCTGGCCACAGTGACCAGGTCCCTGGTAAAGAGGAATGCAGTGGTCATTGGGGACTCCATTGTCAGAAATACAGACAGGAGATTCTGTGAGCCAGATAGGTATGCCCGCATGGTGTGCTGCCTCCCTGGTGCAAGGGTGCGGGATATCTCAAATCGGATCCAGGGTATTCTAAAAGGGGAAGGCGAACAGCCTGATGTCTTGGTACATGTGGGAACCAATGACATTGATAAAAAGGAGGAAGTACTGAAAAAGGATTACAGAAAGATAGGACAGAAACTAAGAAATAGGACAGCCAGGGTGGTGACCTCTGGCACTGTGCCAAGTGCAACTGAGGAGAAAAATGGAAGATTAAGAAAAATGAATGTGTGCTGAGGGGCTGGTGTAAGGGACAGGGTTTTGGCTTCTTGGATCATTGGGATCTCTTTCGGGGAAGGCATGACCTCTACAAGAAGGATAGGTTACACCTAAACCCAACAGGGGTCAATATATTGGCAGCTAGGTTTGGTACAGCCTTCAGGTGCGGTTTAAACTAATTTGGCAGGGGGATGGGAAACTGTATGATAGGGCAAAGGACAGAAAAGATAAAACAGGAAAAGTTAGGTTAGGCAGCGAAAGTAAAAAATCAGAAAGAGCAAGGAGGGTGAAAAAAGCAAATCTGAAGTCTTTATATCTTAATGCAAGAAGCATTCGGAACAAGGTAGATGAATTAGCTGTGGAAATTGAGATAAACAAATATGATTTGATTAGGATTACAGAAACATGGCTGCAGGGTGGGCAAGCCTGGGAACTTAACATCCCGGGGTATACGATATTTAGGAGGGATCGGCAAGAAAGAAAAGGGGGTGGGGTAGTATTGACGGTGAGAGAAGGAAACGACACGATTGACAGGAAGGATATTAACTCAGAAGATGCGGAATCTATATGGGTAGAACTGAGGAATAGCCAGGGGTGGAAAACGTTAGTGGGGGTGGTATATAGGCCTCCAAATAGTAGTGTAGAGGTGAGGGAATTAATTAAAAGAGAAATTAGAGAAGCGTGCAATAAGGGAACAGCCGTCAGCATGGGAGACTTTAATTTGCATGTAGATTGGACTAGTCAAACTAGTAAAAATACTGAGGAGGAGGAATTCCTTGAATGTTTACATGACGGTTATCTAGAGCAATATGTCGAGGAACCAACTCGGGAGCAAGCCATTTTAGATTGGGTATTATGCAATGATAAGGGGATAATCAACAATCTTGTTGTGTGAGGCCCTTTGGGTAGGAGCGATCACAATATGATCGAATTCTCACTCGACATGGAGAGTGATGAAATTAAAACCGAGACTAAGGTCCTGAATTTAAATAAAGGGAATTATGATGGTATGAGACGGGAGTTGAGTAAGATTGATTGGGTGGTGTTTATGGGGGGGTTGACTGTGGATAGACATTGGAAAGCATTCACAGATCCAATGGAGAAATTGCAAAAATCGGTTTGGCATAAAAATAAACCAAAAAAGGTGACTCAACCGTGGATAACAAGGGAAATTAGAGACAGCATTGGGTCCAAAGAGAGAGCATATCAATTGGCCAAAAATAGTACCGCAATCGAAGACTGGGAGCAGTTCAAGATGCAGCACAGGAGGACAAAGGGATTAATCAAGAGAGCAAAAATAAATTACGAAAGTAAGCTTGCGGCAAATATAAAAACTGACTGCAAAAGCTTTTATAAATATGTCAAGAGGAAAAGATTGGTGAAATCCAGAGTAGGTCCTTTGAAGACGGAATCAGGGGAATATATAATGGGGAATAAGGAAATGGCAGACCAATTAAATTCGTACTTTAGTTCTGTTTTTACAAGAGAGGATACAAATAACCTCCCAAGGATGTTGGGAAACATAGAGACTAATGCAAGGGAGGAACTGAAAGAAATCAGTATCTCTAAGGACATGGTCTTGGGGAAATTGATGGGATTGAAGGCAGATAAATCCCAAGGGCCTGATAATCTACATCCTAGGGTACTCAAGGAAGTGGCCATTCAGATAGCAGATGCTTTAAGAATTATTTTCCAGAACTCGATAGACTCAGGATCAGTACCCATGATTGGAGGGTAGATAATGTTACCCCACTATTTAAAAAGGGGGGGTTGAGAAAAAGCGGAGAATTATCGGCATGTGAGCCTTACATCAGTAGTGGGCAAAATGATGGAATCCATTATTAAGGATTTAATAGCGGAGCATATGACTAGCAGAGAAGGGATCAGACGGAGTCAACATGGATTTACAAAAGGTAAATCGTGCTTGACAAATCTATTGGAATTCTTTGAGATGGTGACAGGTAAAATAGATGGGGGAGAGCCAGTGGATGTGGTGTACCTGGACTTCCAAAAGGCCTTCGATAAGGCCTTGCATAAATGACTGACTTCCAAAATCAAGGCTCATGGGATTAGGGGAAAAGTATTGATGTGGATTGAGAACTGGCTGGTAGGTAGAAGACAGAGAGTTGGGATAAATGGCTCGTTTTCTGAGTGGCATGCGGTGACCAGTGGGGTACCACAGGGATCTGTACTCGGACCCCAGCTCCAGCTGTTCACAATTTACATTAATGACCTGGATGAGGGGATTGGATGTAATATCTCCAAATTTGCAGATGACACTAAGCTAGGAGGGGTTGTGTGCACGGAAGAGGGGGTCAGGAAGCTCCAGTGTGATTTGGATAAATTGAGGGACTGGGCAGATCCATGGCAAATGCACTACAATATGGATATTGTACAGGGCCTTGGTGAGACCCCACCTGGAGTATTGTGTGCAGTTTTGGTCATCTTATCTAAGAAAGGATATTCTTGCAATGGAGGGAGTGCAGAGGCGATTCACCAGGCTGATACCTGGAATGGCAGGAATGACTTAGGAGAAAAGTTTGCGCAAATTGGGATTGTACTCGCTGGAGTTTAGAAGATTGAGAGGGGATCTCATAGAGTCATATAAAATTCTGGCAGGACTGGACAGAATGGATGCATATGGGATGTTTCCAAGGATGGGAAAATCCAGAACCTGGGGCCATGGTTTGAGGATAATAGGCAAAACATTTAGGACCAAGGTGAGGAGGAATTTCTTTACCCAGAGGGTGGTGAATCTGTGGAATTCATTGCCACAGAGGGCAGTAGAGGCAGGTTCATTAAATCTATTTAAGAGGGAATTAGATCTATTTCTTCAGTATAAGGGTATTAAAGGTTACGGAGAGAAGGTGGGGACGGGGTACTGAACTTTCAGATCAGCCATGATCTCGTTGAATGGCGGAGCAGGCTCGAAGGGTGGAATGACCTACTCCTGCTCCTATCTTCTATGTTTCTATGTTTCTAAGACAATGGTTAATTAAACAAACATTGCTTTAAATTTCCTTTAAACATCATCGCAACATCACCCCCTATACTTTCCAAATGGTGGGAGGAAACCAGAGACCCGGGGGAAAACCACTCTGACACGGGGAGAACGTACAAATTCCTTACAGAGAGCGCGTGATTCGAAACATAGACCCAGACTCTGGCGCTGTAAAAGAGATGTGCTAACCTCAACATATTCCCAAAGAATATCTGGCAAAGGATGGTTTCGATCCATCGACCTCTGGATTATGGGCCCAGCACGCTTCCGCTGCGCCACTCTGCTAAATTCTACAAAGAATTATCAGTGGTGTAGATTGAATAAATGCAAGCAGGCCTTTTACCCATTGAGTATATTTGATACAAGGACCAGAGGGCATGCGTCAAGGGTGAAAGGTGAAATTTTGAAAGGGATCTTTCGGGGAACTTCACTCAGAGAGTGGTGGGAGTGTTGAATGATCTGCCAGCTGAAGTGCTGAATGCTGGCTTGATTTTAACACTTCATTAAAATTTGGACAGATACATGGATGAGATGGGGATGACGGGATATGGACTGGGTTCAAATGTAAAGGGGAGGCACGGTGAGACTAGCGAATACTGCAACACTGAGAGCGCCAGCATTCAGGACCTTGGTTCGAATCACCGCTGTCGTTAAGATGTTTGTACCTTCTCCCCGCGTCTGTGTAGGCAGTTTCTATGTGCTACAGTTTCCTCCTTCCGTTCAAAACCTGCCAAGGGTGGAGGTTAATTGGATGTGTTATGAGCCCAGAGGACCCCAAAACCCAGCAGGAATAGAAATTCACCAATACAATGGTTACTTGAACAAAAGTTGGTTTTAATTTCCTTTCAACATAATAAAAATATACATCTAATACTCATTAGTTTTCACTTAACCTAAATGAACACCCTTCTAGTTCTAAGTGTACGTGTATGTAAAGGGTACATGTTCAAGAAAGTTTTCCGGTTCACGTTTCCCTTCTCCAAGTTCACTGCTATTAGGCAATTCTCATACTGTACACAGAATTTAACCTTTAAAATTTCCACCAGAATCTGGTGGCTAAAGTTAAGTGGTTACCATTCAGGAAGGTTCTTGTTCGCTTCAGAGAGACATTTGTCGCTCATTGACCACACACAAACTGATTTCCTCCAATCAGCCACTTCAATGTCTTGCCGAAGAAACTTGCCCCATTTGGGATTTTCAAACGATAATCTCTTCTTCCAGGTCACCACAGAGTTCCTCTTGTTTCCCTTATTTCAGGACAAACATTCTTGCCAGCAATTTCGTCTTGTCAGGACTATAAAGTTTTTCAACAGGCTGAACTCAGAATCCACGACCCGTCTTCAAAATGGTGTTTTTTCCCAAGCTGCCAGCTTGTCATTTTGCAGCCTCAACAGATACTCTGCAACTGACTTCTCTCTCTCTCTCTTTCCTTCTCTATCATTCTCACTCTCCTTCTCACTCTTTCTCTCTCTTTCACTCTCTCTCCAAAAGAGAAATCAGCTGTCAGTTTTTTCCTCCCCGCTTGTAAAATCGAAGAGACCTCTTATAGGCGCCCAAACTCAATTTTCGAAAGATATTATCAATATCTGAGCCTGGCCATGATCAACATGATGTTCCATTTGCCCCTCCTGTTGAAGTCCACTCCAAGCAGTTCCATTTTCTCTACAATGTCACTGGTGACACAATATCTCACTTCAGCAAAGTTGATCCATTTTAAATGCGAGTCCTTTTGCGAAATGTTACACTGTTCGTGAAGAGTAACTTAAACCAAACCCCCACAATCAAATACTTTTGAAGACATATTTAATCCATATATATTCTAACATATCCTGTAACAGGTGTAATTGGGTGGCCCGGGTTTGTGCGTCACAAGGAGCTGTTACCATGCTGTATATCTAAATGTAAATAGTTAAATATAAAGTTTATATTGGAAACAACCTCTTTGGATCACCCTTTCAATCAGCCATTACCCTACAGGGCTGGCAGAGACCAGTAGGGGGAGACAGCATCCACCAAAGGTTGACACTGCAGTGACCTTCCACCCACTGGGGAACCCCAACAGGTCGCACAGCTTCCATCGGAAGTAAAAGCCAGACAACGATTCAGGATGATAGATTTGTATATGTTAGAGGAGTAACAGGCCATCGGCCCATGAGTTCGTTCCACCCAATTTACACCCAATTAACCTACACCCCCACTACGTTTCAAACGATGGGAGGAAACCAGAGACCCTGGGGCAGACCACTTAGACACGGGGAGAACGTACAAACTCCTTATAGACAGCGTGTGATTTGAATCCCGGGCCTAGTATCTGGCACCGTAAAAGAGTTATGCTAACCTCAACACCAACCATGGGTCTCAAAGAATAACAGGCAGAGGATGGTTTCAATCCATCGACGTCTGGGTTATGGGCCCAGCACGCTTCCGCTGCACCACTCTGCTTCATTGGACTCAGAATTATCAATGGTTTAGATTGAATAAATGCAAGCAGGCTTTTAACCCACTGAGTATATTTGACACATCAACCAGAGGGCATGGGTCAAGGGTGAAAGGTGAAATTATAAATGGAAACTTTTGGGGAAATTCTTCGCACAGAGAGTGGTGGGAGAGTGGAATGAGCTGACAGCTGAAGTGGTGAATGCTGGCTTGATTATTGCATTTAAGTAAAATTTGGACAGGACCCTGGATGAGAGGGGAATGAAGGGATATGGATTGGGTGAGCAGTTAGTGCAACACTCATATAGAGCCAGCGACCGGTACTGGGTTTGAATCAGCTCTGACTGTAAGGTATTTGTACATTCTCCCTGTGTCTATGTGGGTTTCCTCCCTCCCTTCAGAATATATTGGAGTTTGAAGGGTAATGGGGTGTAAATTGGGTAGGACGGACCCAACGGGTGTAATGTCTTCTTACCGTGCTGTATGTCTAAATTATTTTAAATCGTGAAAGGTTATGGTGAGAAGGCAGGAGAGTGGGGCTGAGGGGGAAATGGATAAGCTCATGATGGATGTCGGGATGGACTTGATGGGCCGAATGACCTACTTGTGCTGCTCTATCTTATGGTCACCTGTTGGTCTGTGCTCCTCTCCTTGCCCCTTCTTCCCTCACCTGCCTTTTCATTCAGGCCCCTGCCTGCTTATTGGTCCCACCTTGACAAAGATTCCTGCACAAATCCATGGGAACATGACTATAAGTAGACAGTTATGTCTCACCGCCCCACCCTACTGTTGTAGGAAGGGGCAGGGGGTGCCCAACTCGTCCCCACCAGGTAAAGTCATGGATATGAAACAGCTCGAGCTCTGGCCGCCGAGCTGTGATAACCCACAAAATCCTGACCTACGATCCGTCCCTTTGCTGTGAACATCTTCAGTGTCCTGTGTAATTACGATGAGTTAAAGGTCCAGGGTTGAATAAAGGGTTTGAGGAGGAAGGGAGATACAAAGTGCTTGAGCTCTGCAGAAACGGCATCAAATGGACAATGTGAATTGTGGTCAAGGCCGACCATGTGAACATTCACACGGATAAAGTTGGAAACTAAGTTTGAGGCTAGAAAATCACTAATAAAATAATCAGAAAAACCTCATCCAATAGGAAGGCAGGATATTCGCCGAAATTAACAAATCCACATCATGGGGTGGGGGGGAGATGATGTCACAGAGGGGGTATGATGTCACAGGGGGGATGAAATGATGTCACGGGGGGCAACTGGGGCTGTGCTTGAGGCAGTGTTGCAGGTGAGGATACTTAACGTGAGTGGACGTTGATCACAGAGCAAAGCAGCTGGTCAAAGGTGAACCTAACATCACATTGATCTGCTCCCGGGATTATCGAGCACCAGAGCACATCTTTGGAACTACAGACTACACCTCAAGTATCGGTGAGTGATCTCCGGACACCTGAAAGGGAGCCCCGTCTCCAGAGTCAACAAGGCAGATCTGTCCAGCCCAGAGAGAGAGGGGGTTGTCCCATAGAAAAGAAGGTGTTGTCTCGGGCGTATGGGGAAGGGGATGGGGAGAGAGAGAGAGAGAAAGGGGGAGAGAGAGAGAGAGAGAGAGAGATATAGAGAGAGGAGAGAGAAAGAGAGAGAGAGAGATAGAGAGACTGAGAGAGAGTGAGAGAGAGAGAGTGAGAATTGTCCCACAAAGAATGAGATGGTGATGTCTGAGATAGGGAGAGAAATGGGCAGACAGAGAGTTGTCATGTAAAAGAGAGAAGGCTTAGTCCAAAGTGGGAAGAGATAGAATTATCTGAGGGAGAGATGTGCCAGAGGGACAGGGATATGTGCCTGAAAGAGTGAGAGGGGAGGTGGCCCTGAGAGACATAGGGAGGTGTTCTATTGAGAGGGAGAGCCATAGAAAAAGAAGTCAATGTACTGTTTTAGTTGATACTAGCCCAGAGGACCCCAAAACCCAGCAGCAATAGATATTCACCAAGACAAATGGTTACTTAAACAAAAGTTTCTTTTAATTATCTGGAAACATAAAAATAAATCAAACTTTAACTTATCTCTATTGAGTTAATTAACAAAAGAAAAGCTCCTTCTATTTCTCAACGCACGTGCATGTAATGTGTGTGTAAGTTCAGCAAGGTTGTTTGGTTCACAGTCCAATCTAACTTCTCATTCCTCCAAGTTCACTGTGTGACAGAGTATTTAGAGGTGGTTTGGGAGGAATTGTTAAGAGCAGCTTGCACACACATTTCAAAACACAGAATATTTGCAGGACTTTTGCAGAATGCTTTTTGCAGGAAGCAACAAAGTATCGAGAGCAGTTTGCCTGGGAGAGTATGTGATCTTTGCAGGCAGAGGAGAACAGTTTCGTCCTCAGAGAGGGAGGGTGTGAAACAGAGAGAGAGACAGAAATCAATGCCAGAAGGACAAGCTGGTAGACTTTGAAAGGCTGTCTGGTCAAAGTAGAAGACTGGCGGCTGAAAGGTGACCTGAAAGAAAGACCTGAAGAGGGCAAGTTTCGTCAGCAAGACAGATTGAAAAGGAATCAGTTGGGATGTCCTGGAAAAGGAATCTCCCTCTGAAAACCAGCAAAAACCCTCCATAGTGGTAACCATTTGCCTGTTAAACACCAAAGCCAAGTGAACTTTGTTAATGTTAACTTCTACAAGAATTTCCTGCAACCCGTGAGATTGGATTGTGATCCAAAGAACTTTTCTAATCTTAAATATACATTAGACACACCTGCGCTTAATACTAGAGGGGGGATTCAGTAGGTTCGGTAGGTTAAGGAAGTTGGATAAGTTATAAGTTAAAGTTTAATTCTGTTTTCTTATTCAATTGTAATTAAAAACTAACTTTGTTTAAATGGCCCTGTGTTGGTGCATATCTATTGCTTCTGGTTATTGGGGTCTTCTGGACCCCGTAACAACTGGTTGAAGGTCATTCTTATACTGTGCACAGAATGTAACATTTATAAAGTTCACCAGACTTTGACACTTGAAAGGTAAATGGTTACCACTCAGGAAGGTTCTTGTTGGTTTTCAGAGAGAGATTTGTTGTTCCTTTTTAATCATCCACTTCAGTATCTTGCTGAGGAAACTTGCCCCTTCAGTGTTCTCCAGATGATAACATCTTTCTTTCAGGTCAACACAAGAGTTCCTTTTTGTTTCCCTTATTCCAAGTGAAACATTAGACAGCCAGTCCTCTCCTCTTGCAAGAACCACAAGGGGTTTGACTAGGTCGTCTTACAACTGGGCTTTCCATAAGCTAGCCAGCTTGTCCTATTCGAGTCCCAGCTGCTGTCTGCTGGCTGAAAGACTGCACAAGTGATCTCTGTGCATCACTCTCTCTCTCTCTGAGAGAAATCTTGTTTGACTCTCTCTGCATGCAAAATCACATGACCGTCTCAGAATAGAAAGTTCTCTTCCAGAAAACAGTGGCTCCAATGTGCTCTATCACCTATTGCCTTTTGTAAACAACAATCCATTAGTGAAGTCTTTTGGGTACCCTTCAAAAGCTCTGGAGCCGATATGTCTACCATGGGCCAGAGCAGCAATATTTTTAATAAGATCTGTTTATTCTGTGAAGAAGAATAGGGTGAATGGTCCTGCAGCGTATTCTATATTAAAACCTGAAGCTTTTTCTGATTCTTCTTGCGTGGGAGCAGAGGGGGCTCAAATGGTTTCTCCTAGTGTTGAGATATATCATATTATGGCAAGGGTTTAGCTTGGAAGAATTAATCAGATGGCTTCTTGGGATAAGTTAGATGTATAGAAGGTAAATCCACCTGTTAGGATAATTATAGATAAAAGAATTCTTCTTTCTTTGGCTTGGCTTCGCAGACGAAGATTTATGGAGGGGTAATGTCCACGTCAGCTGCAGTCTCGTTTGTGGCTGACAAGTCCGATGCGGGACAGGCAGACACGGATGCAGCGGTTGCAAGGGAAAATTGGTTGGTTGGGGTTGGGTTTTGGGTTTTTCCTCCTTTGTCTTTTTTCAGTGAGGTGGGCTCTGCGGTCTTCTTCAAAGGAGGTTGCTGCCTGCCGAACTGTGAGGCGCCAAGATGCACGGTTTGAGGCGATATCAGCCCACTGGCGGTGGTCAATGTGGCAGGCACCAAGAGATTTCTTTAGGCAGTCCTTGTGCCTTGTACAAGGTAGAAGATAAAAGAATAAACCCAAGAGTAATTACATAGGAAATAGTTTGTGCTACTGTGGGTAGGGCTCCTATAAAAGCACAGTTTGAGTTTGAGGCTCACTCTGAGGCTAAGATTGTATCGACTGTTAGGCTTGAGGTGGCTAAAATAAATAGTAGGCCTAAATTGAGGTTTAGAATTGCATATGGTCTGGGGAAGGGTATTCATATTAGGAGGGTTAGTGTTAGTGCTATGGTTGGAGCTCGAAAGAAACGTGTTTGTGGTGAAAATGATGGTCGGATTGGTTCTTTTGTAAATAGTTTTAGGCCATCAGCAATGGATTGTTGAAGTCTATCGATGGCCAAAAGAAAAATGGTCTCTCATGCTCCAAAGTGTATTGAAGGGAAAAGCACAAATTGCATCCTCTAGCTTGACTACAGAGCAAGTGGCAAATTATGATCCTGTTAAACAAGCAGTATTGAAAGCTTATGAGTTGTTTCTAGAAGCATATAGACAAAAATGTAGGAGTTTTATGGAATCATGGAATCAATCTTGTATGGATTTCACTCTGAAAATATCTGTCTGTTTTGACCATTGGTGCGCCTCAAAAGGAATAAATAATGATTTTGTCAGATTGAGAGAATTGATGTTCATTGAGGAAATTAAAAGGTGTGTTCCAAATGGGATTAAATTATACCTGGATGAGAGAGACATGGGGACGTGGTGGCAAATGGCTAAATTAGCAGACAAATTTGCCGACTTCACCAAGGTGCATTTCAGAATACTCGGAATTTTCAGAAAGTTAATGTGTAAAAGATGAATAAGCCTGTTCATCGGGTTAGTGTGGAGCAGACGAGTAAACTTGAAATTAAGTCTGGAGAGAATATTAAGAGAAAAGATGAAGGTAAGGTGGGAAAGGACAGAACTTCTGGATTTGTATGTCATTTTTGTAAGAAACCTGGACCTGTTATTGTGAATTGTCTAGTATTGAAAAGAGACAAGAAAAGGAGGTTTTACCAGAAACATGTATTCAAAGAGTGGAATTTAAGGATAGCAGATGTTCCAAACCTGTAAAGGGTGTCATGGATGTTTTCAAACCTTTTGTGTCAGAGTGCTTGGTTTCAGTAAAAGTGGGAGAATCACAGGTTGCAGTTAAAATTCTTTGAGACACTGGGGCTGCTCAGTCATTGTTCTTGGAAAGTATTTTAAGTCTGGATCAAAGGACTGACACAGGGGAGACACTTTGATTAAAGGGGTTGGAGGTGTGGTAGAGTCAATATTTCTTCACAATACTATGGTCAATTCAGAATTATTTAAAGGACCTGTTGTAGTAGGAGTAATTTCAAAGTTATCTGTGCAGGGGGTGTCATTTTTATTAGGGAATGATTTGGCAGAGGATAAAGATCAGCCTGGTAAGGATGAGGTTGAAAAGGATTGTGAGATATATCCTGTATGTGCTGTAACAAGTTCTGTGACTAAGAAAGTGATGAGAGCTGAGGAAAATCCAGTTGATAGAGACTTGCCCAGGGCTTCTGAAATAGTTTTGAAAGAGCAGGGTAATTTTGAGAGTAAATATTTTTCTTTGTCAGTGAAAACATTGATTCAGCAACAGAAAAAAGAAATAGATCTTGATGTCTTATGGAATAAAGCAGTAAGTGAACAGGAGGATAAAGAAATGGTTTAGGGATATTACTTAAAAAGGTGAATTGTTGATGAGAAAATGGAGACGTCTTGATATTCCAGCTAATGAAGAGTGGGGGGGCGGGTGTGTAATTCATCAGGTGGTTCTTCCTTGAAATAACCAGAATGAAATCTTGAATCTAGACCACAGTACACCTTTGGGTGGTCATCTTGCTGTAAGGAAAACCATGAATAAGATTTTGAGACCATTTTTCTGGCCTGGTTTGAGGAAGGATGTTGTAAATTGGTGCCAGACATGTCATTTTTCTCATGTTGTGGGGAAACCTAAGCAGGGTTCTCCAGTGGATCCATTGTAACCTATTCCTGTTGTTGAGGAACCTTTCACAAGGGTTATTGTGGATGGTGTAGGTCCCCTGCCTAAAACTATGTCTGGGAATCAGTATTTATTATGTGTACAGCATCAAGATTTCCAGAGGCTAGACCATTACGGAATATTAAAGCCACAATTGTGGTAAAGATTCTGGAAAGATTTTTCACCTTTTTTGGATTACCGAGAGTGATTCAGAGTCGTCAAAGATATAACTTTATGTCTGGGTTGTTTCAGCAGATAATTTATGAGTTGGAAATAAAACAGATCACTTTATCTGCGTGCCATCCTGAAACTGAGGGAACTTTGGAAAGGTTTCATTCCACTCTTCAAAATATGATGAGGATTTATTGTCTGGAGAATGGAAGGGATTGGGATGAAGGTTTTCCTTTCTTGTTATTTGCAGCAAGGGAAGTTGTGCAGGATTCATTAGGTTTCAGCCCTTTTGAAATTGTGTTTGGACATCAGGTTAGAGGCCCTTTAATGTTGATAAAAGAACAATGGGTTCATGAGGATGTGCAGTTGGTCTTGCTGGATTATGTCTCTAAATTTAACGATAGGTGACAAAAAGTGTGGACTTTAGCTCAAGAGAATTTAGAAATGGCTCAGGGTAAAAGGAAGCGTTTATTTGACAGGAAAGGTCAAGTGAGGAATTTTAGGACAGGAAGTAAAGTTTTGATTTTGATTCCACACATGACAATCCTTTGAGAGCAGGATTAGTTATATCGAAACTGAATGATGTTAACTATGGTACTAACACTCCAGATCGAAGGAATAAAACTCAGGTTTGTCACATAAATATGGTGAAAGGTAGTGGAGAATAATCTGTATCAGAGGTGTTAGTTGTTGAAGGGTTGAGGAAGTCATGGACCATAGGATTATGGAAACAGAATCTTGTGAGGGTAACCTTAAAGAAACCATGGTTCCTGTGTGCCTGTCTAACTCAACAATTTTGGAAAATTTGGAGGAAATGTTAGGTCATCTTAAGTCAGAACAGATGCAGTTGAAAGAATTAATTTTGAAATACACAAATTTATTACCTCGGGTTCCAAAAAGGACGTCAGTGATTTATCACGATGTGGATGTGGGAGAAGCAAATCCCATAAAACAACACCCATACAGAATAAACATTTAGTAGAGTAAAATCATGGATCAGGAGGTAAAACATATGTTGAGAAATGATAATATTAGACCTTTGAACTCAGATTGGAGTTCTTGTATTCTGGTGGTGAAACCAGATGGAACTGTAATGTTCTGTGCAGATTACAGGAAGGTTAATGAAATAACTAAAACAGAAGCTTATCCTATTGTGAGAATAGATGACTGTATTGATAAAATTGGGAAAGCTAAATTTCTTACGAAGTTGGATATGTTGAGGGGAAACTGGTGTGTGCCTTTAACTGAGAGTGGAAGGATTATTTCAGCTTTGGTTACTCATTCCGGTTTATACGAGTATAATGTGTTACCTTTGGGCAAGAAAAATGCCCCTGCAACGTTCCAGAGGATGATTAATTTGGTTATCCAAGGGTTAACTCATACAGATGGTTATATTGACGACTTGGTCACAAAAAGTGACACATGGGAAGAACATGTAAGGGAATTGAACAAAATGTTTGCAAGATTACCCAAAGCAAATTTAACTATTAATTTAGCAGATGTCAATTTGCAAATGCCACTGTAACATACTTGGGTCATGGAGTTGGTCATGGCAACGTTGCACCTATTCAAGCTCAGGTGAATGCAATTTCTGAGTTGCTTATTCCCAATTGCAAGAAGGCAGTGCAAAGGTTTTCAGGAATGTCGGGATATTATAGGAAATTTTGCTGAGGTTGCTCTTCCTTTAACCAATCCTTTGAAGGAAGGTGAGAAATTTGTGTGAACTAAAGTTTGTCAGACAGCTTTAGAAAATTTAAAGGAGATGCTATATCATTGCCCTGTGTTAAAATCTCCTTAAGCAGTGGATGCTTGTGAGGGAACAGCAGGTGCAGTTTTATTGCAAAAACATAATGAAATTGACCATCCAGCTGCCGACTTTTCAAAAAATTCAATGTTCATCAAAGGAACTTTTCATTATTGAAAAAGAACTGTTGTCTCTCATATTTGCTCTGCAGAATTTTGCTGTACATCTCGGCATCTCTCATGGACCAATTGTGATATTTACTGACCACAATCGTCTGGTGTTTTTAAATAAAATGAAGAATAAAAACAGATTGTTAAACTGGAATTTAATATTACAAGTATATAATCTGCAAATTAATTATATCAGTTACAAATAATGTGATTACAGATTGTTTGTCAATATTTTAAAATTCATCATGTGTAAAAATACTTGCAGCTTTTTTACTTCACTATAACGTTATATATTGTTATCTCTTTAGTCATCTTAAGGGCAGTTTGGTTATAACTGAATTTAAAGTCAAAAGTTAAAATTACGTTTAAAGGGGAAGGTGTGACAGAGTATATGGAAAAGTTTTTGGGAGATAAATTGGGAAAGGTTTGTGAGAGTAGGTCACATGCAAACACTTTAAAACAGACCTGATTTGAGGTACTGAAGCTCTGCTTATGTTAGACATAGTGGCTTCTTTCAGTTCTTTGCAAGAGCTTTGAAGGGTGCTCAAGGGACTTCACTAATGGATTGTTGTTTACCAAAGTAACAGGTGAAAGGGATGGTTGGAGCCGCATATTGTCTGCAGGAGAGTTTGCTGTTGTATTTGCATCATGTGGTTTTGCAAGCAGAGAGAGTCAAAGAGGTTTTCTCTCAGTGAGTGTGTGAGAGAGAGAGAGAGAGAGACACACACACACACACACACACACACACACACACACACACACACACACACACGCACCCACCCACCACACACACACACACACACACACACACACACACACACACACACACACACGCACCCACCCACCACACACACACACACACACACACACACACACACACACACACACACACACACACAGATAACTTGAAAGTGTTTCAGACAGAAAGAGCAGCTGGGAGCTTGAACTGGACAAACTGGCAAGAAGTCTCAGTGTGGAAGAGAAACAGAAAGAAACTCTGTGGTGACCTGAAAGGAAAAGGTTATCATCTGGAGGACCCTGAGGGGGCAAGTTTCTTCAGCAAGACACTGATCTATCTGACTCTGGTAAACATACAATGATGTCATCTGCGAATAGGCTGATATTGTATTCATTCTCTTATTCCTTTTATCATAGTTTCCTTCCTTACCAGCTCCAGCAGTGGTTCTCTAGTTAAGGTGAACAGTGAGGGGGACAATGGGCATCCCTGTCTAGTTGACCTGTTCAATTTGAAGTGATCTGACATATATCCATTTATTGCTACCTTTGCTAATGGTCCATTATATAGTGCTCTAATCCAATTAATGATTTTTTACACTAGTTTAAATTTCTGTAGCACTTTAAACAAATCATTCCATTCTACCCTGTCAAAGGCTTTCTGTGCATCAAGCATAACAGCTGCCATTGGCATTTTATTCATTGGTGTTGCATGGTTTAAATTAATAAGTTTACAAACATTATCTGCTGCTCATTTTTTTGAACAAATCCAGTTTGATCCTCCTATCTCAAAATCGGTGCACAGTCAGTCAGTCTGTTTGCTAATAGTATGGCTATTAAATTGTAATCTGCATTTAAAATGGATCTTGGTCTGTGTGATGCTGCCGACAGCAAGACCTCTCGCATTTTTGGAATTACTGTAATTATTGCTGTTTTACATGATTCGGGTAAGATTTGGGTCTCTTCCACCTGCTTCATTACTTCTAGGAGGGGTGGGATTAATAGGTGCTTAAAGACTTTAATGAACTCTATAGGATATCCATCCTCACCTGGTGTTATAGTGTTTGGTATTTTCATTAATATATCCTCTACTTCATTCTTAAAGGGTTTTGTCAGTTTGTTTTGATCTTCTACTTGTAGTTGTGGCAGTTCGATATTAGATGAAAACTCGTCAATTTTATCATTCTTTCCTGTATTTTTGATTTGATACCATTGCTTATAGAATTTTTAAAAATTTTTTTAATATTTGATGGGTTGTACGTGATCTGTTAATCATCTTTTCTTCTCGCTAGTAATGTTCTTTTCCTTGCTGTGTTTTAAGTTGCAAGCCAATATTTTGTGGGTTTCTCTCCCAATTCGTAATATCTTTGCTTTATTTTCATAATGTATTTCTCCATTTTATATGTTTCTAGTGTTTTGTATTTTAGTTATTTTTCTCTGCCAATTCTCCCTTTTTCTCTTTGTTGTCACTTTTCACGAATTTCTTTTCTATAATTTCTATCTCTTTTTCCAACTGTTCTACTTCCCAGTTATATTCTTTTTAATTTTGGTTGTATGGTAACTATTTGTCCTCCAATAAAGACCTTCATTGCATCCCATAGTATGAACTTATCTCTTACTGATTCTGTATTTATCTTGAAATATATTTTAGTTTTGTATTCAATATATTCCCTGAAATCTTGTCCTTTTACAGTATAAGGTTTAGCCTCCATCTATATGTTTTTGGTTGGACATCCGCTAATTCAATTGTTATTAACAAGGGTGAGTGATTAGATAATAGTCTTGCTTTGTATTCGGTCTTTTGAACTCTCCCTTGGATCTGAGGCGACATCAAAAACATATCTATCCTTGAATAGGTCTTATGTCTATTCGAGTGATATGAGTACTCTCTTTCTTTTGGATGTTGCCTCCTCCATATATAAATTAATTTCATATCCCGCTTTGATTTTAGCATAAATTTGGTTACTTTATTCTTTTTGTTAATTGTCTTCCCAGTTTTGTATATCATTGGGTCCAGGTTGAAGTTGAACTCCTCCACCCCCCCCCCCCACCATGCTAGAAGATATGTCCCTGTGTATTGTTAGGTCTGCTTTGTTCATGAATGAGTGAGTCAGACACCAGACTAGGTCGAAATCAAGGTTCTTTGTTCTTTATTGCCGGATTGTAACACTTGCAACTAACAGTGTTAGTTGGAGAAGGCGCATTCTGCCGTTATCAGCAAGTGGTGTTTTTTTATACCTCAGGATACGTACTTAGTAAATTATCATACCATGACATTGTCCAATGAATAAACTGTTGCTATCCTTCTCTGTTAGCCTGCTGCACATCATTCTTGTTAGTGCAAAGCTTATCTTGAGTGGACAAGGTCACATCTGCATTCTGTTACTCCTTAGTACTGGGTGACTCCTTCTCCGGTCCCATCTCATGATGTTTTTGCCTTACAATCCCTCCTTTGTCCTCTTTAGAGGACAATCTTGCCCTGACTATGCTACCACCACGTTACATTAGTTCACCTACTATTGCCAAGCTCTAAACGGGTTCTGTTCACGGGGTTGTTCGGCTGGTGGGCGAGGGCTCCCCCCAACCCTCCTTTGCGTATACCCCCCATCCATTTCCTCGATCCCATTGCCCGTTTACAAGTTTCATTCCCATTTGCCCCCAAACAAATAACTAGCTAACCCCCCAAATATTAGTAAGTACCCAAGTTAACATATGGTCTACAATCTATTTCATAATATTTTCTACAATCTATTTTATAATGTTTGTGTTACAATCAATGTTATAATATTTGTGTTACAATCTATTTCATAAACCCTCCTCCCCGTCACATTCTCCATCAGACTCCAGATCGATCTCAGCAACTTTTGACGCCTCCTGTGATGTGAGATAGTCCCGCTCCGCAGCCTGCATGGCTTGATATTTCCGAGGCAGCTCATCGTGGTTGGCAAAGGCTCTCTCAATGGTCCTCATGACCAGCGTTCGAATGCATGGAATACAACAACAGCCACAAGTGATAAAAATCGAGACAGAAATGAACAATCCTAGGAAAAGTTGTCCTAACATTGTGCCCCATCTCCCAAACACTCCATGTAACCAGGACAAAACAGGGTTAGAGACTCCAGATTGGGCTTTTAATTCCTTCGCCAATGCCTTAAGTTTTGTCAGCCCCTTAGTGAGTGACCCATCTGGCCCTGTGTTATTAGAGATAGAAGTGCAGCATAGATCGAACTGGAAGGTGCTATCCTTGTCTTTATCTATCTTCAGAATAACTTTTGCCCCACATGGATCCGAACTACTCTGTTGGCTTGTTTGGCAACCCATCAACAGGAATGCCCATAGGGCCCTCGGCATTGTCCACATTTGTGGACTCAGATCAGAAAGATATTTGTCTGAGTCCCCGTGATCAATATTTTCTCCTTTTATGGGTCGGTCTCTTTCTACTTTCTCATTCACTACCCGGTCCCATGCTTCAATATTCAGTCTGATAAATTTCCCTCCCTCCGAGATGGAATATCCCAGGATTTCTGTCTGTATTCACACCCCATCGCTTCCTTCACCATCGGACCCAACTGTCGGGCGTGGTGATCTTTGGCAATTCCCAAGGTTACATGTGGCACACATTCAGCTCCTAAGCAGAACCACTCCATTTGTTCTTCTGTCATGACAACCATAGCAGCTATTCCCTCCTTACCCACAAAGATAAATGGACAATGTATCATTTCTGTCTTCCCTTCTTTTAGTTGGAGGGTTACCAAGGCGTCCAAACTATAGGGTGTAGGGAATGTTTCCCTAAGTGCTTCCCAAAATCTATTTCGAAGTGGGTCAAATTCTATTTCATCCCCCAATTTACTACTTCTAAGGATTCTCTCTATTTGCTTCAGGGCCCCTTCTGCCTTTATTTTTATCATGATAGTTCTGACATCTGCGAGTGCAAATTGTTCTTGACAAGTTTCGCGCTCAAAACAAGAGATCCATGGACCAGCCCCATTACTCATGTTCCTTTTCTGCGTCTCTAAGTCTTTTTCTATTTTCTTGGATCCCGCGGGGGTCTCGACATCCATTACTCCCCCTTCTATTTTTAGTAAAGGGGCCTGTACCTTGTCTGACGTGTCCCTATTCCCGATGTTCCTGTCATGTCCCAGTGTTTCAATATCTGGATATAAGGGATGTGACTCCTGGGTCCCGTCTGGGGTGTCAGGGGTACCTTGTGACTCCACATATGCATAGGGCCGGGGTCTACAAGCTATTTCTACAGGGGCCATAATAGGTGGGCTATCAGGGAGACCAAATTCTTCGAATATAGCTAGGACATTGCGGTACTGCATCTCCTTGTCTCTCATCTTTTTTTGTGCAGACTCTCGATTAAAGATTTTCTTTTCTATGTCCTGTTTGTATAATTGTAGAAGACTCACTTATAAATGATTTATTGTCAGAGTACATACATGACATCACATACATCCAGAGACTATGAGAGAGAGAGAGAGAGAGAGAGAGAGAGGGTGAGAGAGAGAGCATAGCGAGAGAAAGAGATAGAGAGGCAGATACACAGAGCACGAGAGATAGAGAGAGAAAATGCCTTGCACTGGCCCCACTGGGAGAAAAGTCTTCAGATTAACACTTTTGTTTCATGGTTACACCTTTAAAAGGTTCTCGTCCTGTGATCACTGGTCTGGATCAGATTGGGTCTCCCACCACTGGGAACCATCACTCCTTCCTTCCCTCCCACCTCGAGTGAGCTACACATCAGCCCACAATGTCTGACCTGATCCCACAATGGTGGGGGTGCGGGAAAGAGGGAGGGAGAGAGGATAAAACAGGATCCCATTTGATGCGGAGCTGGAATTGTGGGCACAAAATTAAAACCAAATTGTATTTCTCTGCCTTGCCCCACCTGGGGATTTCAGGGCAGCACCGCCACAGATTGGGATTGGGAGGGGGAGTGGGTGAGAGAGGAGGGGGGGAGAAAAGAGAGAGGGGGAGAGAAGAGAGAGGGGGAGGGGAAAGGAGGGAGGGAGAGAGCAAACCCGGACACTTCGTGGCTGGAAACTGGAAACAGGCACTTTTCCTTTCCCTTCTGTGTTTTGTTTCTTCCAGCTTATCTAAGACCCTACGCTTTAGAATTTTGTTTCCCTCACCTGTCAGGAACATCTCAGCGCTCCCGGGTAACCACCCCATCTTCCTCCAGCGATCTACACATTTTCGGAGAATTTTTTGTTTCTCCAATGCTACATTACTGGTATTTCGCTTCCCTAACTCCTGATTAATTTCCCTAATAACTTGGTCAAAGGTCTTAGCAGACAATTGTGCAGCCATTGCTGCAGGGTCGCTTCCTAATGCCTCTTTTAATTTAGGTTCTTGTCCGTTTAAGGGATCTATGTTAACGAAAATCGCTTTTAAAAATGTCTCTTTGCAGGCCGGATGAAAAAAATTTTTTAGTGAAACACTCTCTAAGTCTGGTCCTCCGGTGGACCTCAGACTGTCCTGTACACTCTGATTGCTCGTCTTCCACTCTCTGTTTTCCCAAAGAGGTCTGAAAGTTAAATTACAACTAGGAAACCAAATTTTTTGGGCTATATTTTTTTCCAGTTTCCCTGTACCAATCTATGAATTTACGTAACTTTATCTCCTTGGTGATGCTGGGAATACCCTGATTTAACTTATCAAAAATACTTCGAATAAACCGGGTGTCTCTTAAGATTCTGTCAACTTTTTCATTGATATCTCCTACCTGATCCAGACACAACTTTTGCAGCCTTTCGTCGTCGTCCTTGTACACCAGGCAGGCGTCCCTGAGTACTCTTTTTGTCGTCTCAAGGTCTCTAATGTCCGCTGTGGTATTCCACCACGGCGAATGGGGGAAATAAATTCTTAAGTTTTCAAGTGTACAAACATTATCATACCTACCGGACATTTATAAGTGAGTCTTTATATACAATTGAGACCAATAAGCCTGAACCTTCGTTTTCTTTCAAAGCCCAACCTTCACGTGGGAGATTTCTCCTCTTAACCAGTTTAGGGCAGAAAACTCAGGTCCCCAATTGTTCATAGACCACCTTCTCACTCTATTGGACTTTGCAACGACACAATAAAGACTTTTTAAACTCTAGTAGTTTGTCGGCGAAGCACTTATCAAATGTCATTCAACCACCTTAAGGACTTTTCTTCTCTCTGTAACCACTTACGTGTTACAATCCTGGCAGTTGACGACCTTCAATTAGGGTCGTCTAATTTGTCCGATCTCCAGTTCTTACTGACAATCATAAAGATTTTAAAAGAGAGAATTTTGTTAAAACAGGCTTCTCTGGACCTTTTTATCAGCCGGCTGAGATGATTGTCAAGAAAAACAGAAACCGTCGTCCAGTGTCCACTCACCCATCACGTCGGGGTCACCAAATTGTTAGGTCTGCTTTGTTCATGAATGAGTGAGTCAAACACCAGACTGAGTCAAAATCAAGGTTCTTTGTTCTTTATTGCCGGATTGTAACACTTGCAACTAGCAGTGTTAGTTGGAGAAGGCGCATTCTGCCGTTATCAGCAAGTGGTGTTTTTTTTATACCTCAGGATACGTACTTAGTAAATTATCATACCATGACATTGTCCAATGAATAAACTGTTGCTATCCTTCTCTGTTAGCCTGCTGCACATCATTCTTGTTAGTGCAAAGCTTATCTTGAGTGGACAAGGTCACATCTGCATTCTGTTACTCCTTAGTACTGGGTGACTCCTTCTCCGGTCCCATCTCATGATGTTTTTACCTTACAGTATCCACTATCTTTAGGAAGATATCCTGCATGAATTCCTGATCCTCTTCGTTAGGTGCATGAATATTGAGCAAATTCCAAAATTCGGAGTAAATCTGGCACTTCCTCATTACATACCTGCCCGTTGGATCTGTTATTCCATCCTTTATATTAATTGGCAAATTCCTGTTAACTAGTACAGCTCTTCCCCTGGCTTGGCATTGTATGATGATGCCACTACATGACCTACCCAGACTCTCCTCAATTTACTGTGTTCTATCTCGGTTAATTGTGTTTCTTGCACAAATGCTGTCTATTCTCTCCTTTTTGAATGATGTCAGTAACCTTTTCCTTTCAATATGGTTGTGTATTCCATTGACATTTAAGGTCATATCATCCAATGCACCCAACTTATCGCTCCATTTTCAATTCTCTCTCGCCTCTTTGGCCTCTCCATCTCCTTTTTTCCGGTATTGCTCTTTGAATTATCCTTGCTCGTCTCAGTGCTCAATGACACGACTAAAAAACAAAATACCCCAGAATCCCCAATGAAAACTAACACAAAATATACTCCTAGCCAAA